>NC_133819.1:12711084-12848568 GCF_047830755.1 Zonotrichia albicollis | reverse complement strand
TCAATTTTTGCTCCAGGAGTTGCAGTAGCCAAAGCTCTTACTACCTTACAAAAGCTTGGCTGTTGGCTAGCTCAACAAACTAATGCAACTTCCCTCGCTCTTTCTGGTCTTTTGACAGAATTTGATTCTATACACCATGCTACTTCGCAAAATCACACTGCCAAAGATTTTTTTTCTGTTAGCCCATGGTCATGGATGTCAAGATTATGAAAGAATGTGTTGTATGAATTTAGTTTCAAACCATACATGCTAGCATTCAGAAGTTGGAAGAAGGTGTTAGGAAACTGAAGTGGGATGACAAAGCAGACCAGCTAGGTCAGCTGTTCCAGTCTTTGAACATTTCTGAATGGCCTGAGAGGTTATTGCAAATAAAAATTTATGAATTGAGAATATTTTTGTGCCTTTTCATGATTGTGCCCTGCTTATTGTAATGTATGCAAAAAATGGTTAATAACACAGTTCAGCATGCGCTATACGTAAAACAGAAAGGTGGAAGTGTTGCAGAACAGAATGAGTTAAAAGACATGAACATTTGAATTGCTGAAGATTATACAACAAGAGCTGTCAGAAAAAGTTGTGAAAAAGAACTACAGAAACTGAGAAAGATATATACAGAAGGAACTACAAAAACAGTGTCCTCCTCCCAAGGAACAGAAGAGCCTGGTGTGATAAGTAAAAAAAAAGAGTATATATTATGGCCTGCTATGCACTAAATCATATGTAAACAGAACAATTAGAAATTGTTATGCAAAAGCTAAAATAGTATAAATATCTGTGCCTTTTGTCAATAAACCTCCATGCAGCATCACACTGCTTGGTCCATCCTTAAATCTTCAAAGCTGTTACATAAAAGTTGAACTGATTATAAGTCATGCCATACAATTTAGTAAAATTCCAATATTTAAGTAAGAAACCAAAGGGTGTATTTTTTGTATAAACTTCCTTGACAGCAGATGTTGCTTTGGAACATCCAAAGTTTCTTGGATTCCTGCTATTTTTGCATAGTATTACAGTAAATAGTTAAAACTATCTAAATCAAACAATCAGTCCTTTAGCTATAATGAGAGGGCACAACTTCGATTTCCTACTCCACATGCAAGAAGAAAATAAACTCTTCTATTCATTAAGCTACTCCTATCTTCAGAAAAGAATGAGCCAATCTGTGATTTGGCAAAATTTGCTGAAATCATCATCAAAAGTTTTAATAACTCAAAACACTTTGAATCTTCAGTTAAACTTATGATCTAATAGTCAATAAAAAGGAGACTGGTATTATGAAAAGAGTGAGTGGGATTCAAACATGAGGTGAGCCACTGGGGAAGTAATGCATTTCTTCTGTTTCCATGTCATCAGCACACTGCTAAACAAAAGGACAACCCAAGACAGTTGTGTACATCATGGCAGATGTAGAATGTTTGCTGTGTTTCTACATTATTAGTCAGAGTGATACCAGACAAGATTTACATGACTGCAAATGGAAATGGATATATTATTTTCATAATTATCTCAGATTTGCTCATGCTCTGATGAACATCCTTGATGACAATTACCAACCTGACTAGGATCAGAGGTTAGGTGAGAAGATAATGCTTGTGGTGCCTGGGATTCACCAGATCATGTTGCCAGCTAACAGCAACGAGGCTGTACAGGCATTAAGAGACCAGCCGCAAACACTTTTACTTATGCCTGAAACAGTCTCCTGCTTAAGTGTGACATGTTTCCAGTCTGAGTCTGCTGGCTAGTCATTCATAAAGTTTGCATTGTATTTTAAAATTTAATAACTCTTTGTCAATGCATAATAATTTTGGACTCAGAAAAATGTGACAGCACTTGCTCCCCTCTACCTCCAGCCATAAAGCACCTTGGGAAACACTGAGACTTGGACAAATCTAGACCACCATGTTTAAAGACAATAGCATAAAAAGGGTATTAATTTAGATAGTCTATGTTCCAGACAAATTTGTCAGCCTAGGACTTTAAAACGTCAGTGTTTTCTTCTCTGGAAGGTGTTAAAGGAAAATCTCTTCCTTTGGGTAGACTTCTTCAAAATATGCTTGGAAACAGGTAGAGGAAAACTATTTTTTGTTTTCTAAATGGTCTGATTCAATAATTTTAATACTACCGACAGTTTAATTTAAAATCCTGCAGCATCATGATTTGTGTCTCCCTCACTTGGATCATTTGTAAGGAAAAAAGTAAATTTGCGACATGGATCAGAATTCAATTTCTTATCAGGAAGCATTCAATACATTTAATAATCCTGCTATTACCACCCCATTTAATGGGGCTAAAAGTATGACAAATTTGGCCTATATATGAATGTGATCCCTATCATGACTTTTATTAAGTCACCTTTATTATCTCGGGTAAAAACATTGAGGGAAAAAGTCTTGAGAAATGGGCCATTCTCTTGTCTTTTTGATGATCTCAGAAGTTTAAAGATGTGAAGTATTGTTTATTTTTATGATTATTGCACTCTGGTTGAGAACCAAAAGCTAAGACATGTCCTTTGGAACAACATCAAGAATGTTGAATGCAGTGTTTTCTACTCATCTAAAATGTTATTTGTTATGTGGGTATGTTTCAATGCACTTTGTCTCAAGGCCTGTGTGTTGCTTGATACTGCACTGTGTGCAGTAGATATAGCATTATGTGGATTGCAAAACAGCCCTGAGCCAATGTTTTAAACTGTGGTAGCACAATAACCATGAGTTGAGCACCAAAGAATGTGGCACGTAACCACAAGCTATAATTCTGGCAATTACAGCAATGATATTTTGAGAGACTGGATGGCAGCAGTGGTATTTTTATGTTTCTTCTTAAGGTCTCCCTCCAACGTTAACTACACAGTTTTGCTTAGCTGGGCTGGAATGAATCTTTAATACTGGAAAACCCAGCAGGATGTTTAATTTCTGTGTCTTCCCTCTGTTTAATATGTCAGTGCATGGAAAGGACATGCAACATCAATAAGATTATATGCAAGAGATCTAGAATTTAACAGCACTTTTCATTTCATTATTTGTATATTTATTCTAAAGATTTTCATGATGTCTTATTAACATGGACAGAGAATGTAGATATTCTTGATTTTGCTATAAAGTGCAAAAGATCTTGTGTTTTTCTCATAGCTGCACAGATCCCAGGTAGGAAAGGAAAAGGAAAACAAATATTATCACTTGAATGACAAGAGAACTTCAAGTACTGCAAACATATTCAGAAAATCACATCAAACTGGCAGTTTGGAAGATGTGCTGCTGTCATGTGTTTAAGGTGGTAAAACAGTTTATCTTTTTCATGGTAGTTTAGCCATAAAGACAAATGTTGCCTCATCTAATTTTGGCTTCAAATTATCAGATAGAATAAAAAAGAAACTTCACAATTATGTAAAAGCCTCATTAAAACTGATGTCACCTGTGCATGCATGTGGTTATTTTATCAGCCATTTTATTCATGCTGCACCTAGTGCCACTCCTACCAATTGTATAACCACCATTCTCTCCCCTCCAGTTCCATTTGCTGATAAAACTCATGAAAAAGTGCTGCTGCTTTCCACCAGCTGCAATTACAAACTTGCTTTTGTCTCATTTTTCTCATTCAAGAATTGTAGCCACTAAATTTGAGCATTTCTCCTAAATTAAAATCCTAAGTGAATCTTCATGGATAAACTGTTACGCATGATACTTAGCAGATTTTTTAAAATAAACTATGGCATTGATCTATTAATTGTATATCTTTACCTTAACAATGAAAAATGTTTCATTTTTCATTGAGTATACTATTAATAACCTCCCATAGATGCTGGGTGTTTCCCCCTGAAATTTGTTTGAGTAGTGGGAATAAAAATATTTTTGTTATTTTTATTTTGACTACTATTTGCTGTTTCATGGTCTAGTAGTGGCATGATGCATCATTTTTCCTGAGAAAAGTATTTCTTTGTTTTTTTCCTCATTTAGTGTATAGCATCTTTTTTCCTCTGGTAAAAATTATGTGGTTCAGGGACATGAATATATGTGCATATATAGGAAGATGACAGAGCATAAATGATAGCACTGGTGAGAGAAAGTAAAATGCAGGATTTATACTTTCCATGCAAGAGCAGAGATGCATTTTTCATTGAGGTGAATTAAAAGATAAACGTTTTTAGCCTATGTCTTTTATACTGTATATTATTCTGTTTGTTAAATACAGATACATGATTTGCTTTTCATGTAGCTTTCATACCTTGTTTTGTGGAAATCTGGAAGTATCATGTGTTCCACCTGTACAATGGGATTGAGGATTTGAAAACTGCTCATTTTCTTTCCTGTACTGACAACAGGTTTCGTATTTAATCATAGCATAGTTAGTTCCCTTTTTAAAGTGTTGCCTGAGTTGAAATAGAACCAACACTCCATTGTAGGTGCAATGTGTAATAATTTCCACATGCGCTATTTTCTTCAATGTTATTCCTTAAACTTAAAAATACTTAACTCACAGAGAAGTCTGTCAGTGTTGAATAATCAAAAAATTACTAGTGATTTAAATCTTGATGAGAGGTTTCATATCTTAATAGACTATACAGTGTAAATAGTGTGTCAGACCTCTGAACTCTGATACAAAATACCAGCTAGGCCAGGGTGCTTGCCTTGAATTCTGCCCTAGCCTGAACATCCTGATGCTACTGAAAAGTCCTGTATAAAATTATACAGGATTCAGAATTTTAGAGAGCAGTAATCTGCCAAGAGAATTCCTAAAGCAGCCTTCTGTTTCTAAACAGCTTTTGGCTTTAAGAGACATATATTTAGAAATTGCCTTAAGTGCTGTTTAAACCAAAATTTCCCTCTAATACCTATAAGATTTGTCAGTAATAATAAACTAAATGAAACTTTGTCTGCAACGTCTGAAGAGAGTAACCCTTCCCATTAATTTTCTTCAGTGCTCTGAATTTTGGAGGATACCTTTAGGATCTCCCATTGTTAGAGAACATCTTGCCATATCTTCTCTTTAGGTCTACAGGAAAACAAACACTTTAATTTTGGCCAGAATAATGGGGAGTCTCTCCTTGTTTTAATTACAACAAAAAAGATAGGGCCAATCTCATAAATAAATGAAATGTTGATTTATTTAAGTTCTCAGTTATGTATTTTTAGTAGTAGCAAATTCAAAGTGAAGCATCAATATTTGCATGAAGGTTTGATTTTATTTAAAGAGTCCCTTGTACATTTATGTAATTCTTCCAAAATCATCCTGATATGAATCAGCATGGTACTGAATTTGATAGAGAAATAAATTTATTTTCCATTGACATTACAATCTGTTATATATCTTTTGGACAATTTTATATTTCATAAAACTTGGCGAATTCTTATTAAGTGTGCAGAGTACATGATTTTTAACTGTAAAGTCCTCCTTGGAATGGAATACACCACAGTTAATCCATCTGTCTTTGTTTTCCTCACCCACTGGATCCTGTCCCTCACACACAGAATATTATTTTTTAAAAAAGCAAACTCTCACTGACTAGGAAGACCATAATGGTGCTGCAAGAGACAATGTGGTCTGCTGTGTCAATAGTCCATGTTTCATAGCTACTGAATTACACACTGAAAGAGATTGTTGCTTCAGGGGCCTGAAGACTGAGCATGACAAGAATGTCTCTTTGTATTTACTGAAAATTCTTTTATTTTCTTAAGGGGGGGGGGGGGGAAAAGGGAAAATGTCAATAATTTGGTTTTTATTACAAACTGAATTCAAAATTCCTGAAGATATATATATAATTTTATTTTTGGATATAAGTTTTGTCTATAGAACATTTAATCAGATGTTCTATATCTGATTTATTTTGAATTTTGCATAATTTTGCATAACACTGTAACATTCCAAAATGCACTCAAACCACACCACAGTGTATCAGCAGTGTTTCACACCTACACCAGAAATCTCCAAGAAACACAAAGTGAAGCCAGAATCCAGAGTGGTTATTTAATAAGGCAGCTTAAAATAATTGGTGATATTGTTTCATCTTTAATAGATCTGAAAATTGATTTGTTTAATTGCTTATAAAATTCTAATAGAGTTGCAAAGTAAGGTAATCCTTACTAAACTATATTGATCTTAATTTGATCCAATCTTCCTCTCTATTTTTCCTCTCCATTCCTTCTTACTTATAATCAATCTCCAAATGTCTCCTGTTTAATAAATGGTCATATTTAAAAGTTTCTCCTGAAGTCACAGAAACTTGAGTGGCAGTGAAAGTTACTGGAGTGAACCAGAAATAAACTCAGATCTATGGAAAATGATGTTGAAATTCCCAGGGGATGCAGGAATCTGCCTTGTTCCCAAGCCTGATTATCCTTCTTCATCTGATCATTCAGGAGCATGCAGACTGGGATTTTCAGGGGTGGCCGGAAATTTTGGAGTTGTTTATTCTCCATGATGATGCGTTTCCCTCTCTGGGTGAGGGAAGGAGTCAGATGTTCTCCTTGAAATATAAATATTGAAATCTGTTCAGTGAAACTCAGTTTCCAGTAGGAGAATGAGGGTGACATCTGTCTTCTTGTGTCAGATTAATGTTTACCTCACCTCTCTGAATGTCAGAAGTAGACCTCAGTTAGTAGAAAACACTTGGAAAAACCCCATGAAACATCATAGGAGGGGTAATGGAAGAAAGTGAAGTGAAATTTGAGTTCAAATATTTAATACTTTGTTTAGAGAGTAAGGAACTTGAAAGTTTTGAAAATTTCTAAGCAGAAATCCATTAAAAGATCTATTTCTTCTACTAAAATATTATTTTCCCATCCCAAAAAGCTCATTTAATTTATACATTCAAATTTTTAAGATAAAAATACTTATCACGAATTAAATCATTTTGAGAAGAAGTACATTATCTAAAATAATTTGTTCATCTATCAGTCTGTATTTTAAAGAGACGATATTGGTGCTCTGTCATGTGAAGTGCCTTAGAAAAAAGTGCCTTAGAAGTGCCTTAGAAGTTTCAGGTGGAGGTAGGAAGGAAGAGAGAATGTTTTTGTCTTAGCTTCACCACTTCAGCAGTGACCAGTGCTCGCTGGGGTTTACATGTGCTGTAGGACCTATAAATTAGAGGGGGCCACTGAAATCAGAGATGCCCTAGTCAGAACTGGGTTGTATCTGTCTCTCTGTTTACTTTGTAATACAAATAAATTTCCTGCTATTGAAAAAAAGACTATTTCCATAAGCTGTGAATATCTGGGATTGGTATTGCTTGTCACAGCAGAGGCCACTACAGTTCATGGCAGCAAATGTTACCAACTGTAAATGAAATTGTTTTTTCATCTTTGGGCCATTGGCACATTTTGTTTGTGTTTGAGCCACTTGTAGAATAAGTTATGTGGAAATGGAATTTATTAACACCTGGACAAATGTGACAGGCAGGTTTGTAAGGTACAGCAGCCAAATCAGATTCACTTATCTATATTAAGCAACTTTTTTTAAAATTTATTTCTGGTGTATGAAACACAACTTTTCTAGTGATTGCTGGTAGGACATATCCTGGTGCTGTATCTGAAAATCTATGTTGCATTTTAACCCTAATCTAATAAAATTAAAAATTCTCAATTTTTGTAGCACCAACCTGGGAAGTAATTTATTAAATTTTTAGTTTAAACAGTATTTATGCAATTTACTCACAAAAACAGGATTTAGCATTTTTAATATCTCTACAAACCAGAATTTTTCATCCCTTCTTTTTGTTATAACATCACAAAATGAAGATGTGGAGCAGAAAGAAGTAATAGAAGCAAATTTTTTCTAGACTTTTAAAGACCTGCAAACTATTTTCTATATGAATTACTGTAACTGTTATTCACTTTGATTTCACATCTATTTCAATTTATGCCCTAGAAACAGTCCTGACCAATACATTGAATTAAGTAGCCAATATTGTAGACAGATGTTAGCTCAAATCTGCTTGGATTAGTTTTCTTGCAGAAATTTACAGATATGGACACACTATACAGACATCTAAGTTTTCAGAAACTAATGTGTTACAGATACACTTTAAGCTTTTCAGGCTGAGTGTTTGAAAATGTTTCTGCATTGTGTCATATCAATTTGCCACTTGAGAGCAGAGAAGGGGAAATGAAGTGTTACTGTCACAATCAGCTACTAGAACACATGATTTCATTTCTATATTAAAAGGTTACATTCACAAATGCTGATGGCTTTGTTTTTTGAACTCAGAGGAAATAAAGGAAAGGTGTTATGAGTTCTGAGCATCTGGTTTCTGTTTCTAACTTTCCTATGTTTCTAAAAGTCGTTATGTACCAGTTTATAGAGCTAAGGAAGAACAAATGATACGACTGAGTGGCCAAAATGAATCACTATGTTTCTCTTCTAGTTCCCACTGTTTTTGGAACTACTGTAGGGTCCAATTACAATTTTACTTAAATACTTCTGGCTTTTCTTGCTCTCTGTTCAGTAAAAAGATAAATAAGGACACTGTTCATATTGCGGTAGGGAGGTAGCAACTGATCTTGCACATGACTGCAATGACTTTGCAAATCCTCTCCCCTTCCCCCTCACTTCTATCAAAAGCCCACCTTTCAAAGAAGCAAGGGGTTTAACAGCAGAAAAAGGTGGGAAGAAAGCACTTTCCGGTTTTTGTTTTGATTCTATAAATGTTTCTTCTAATGAATGTATTTCTGGTTTTTGTATCAGAGTTGGTATGTTTACATTCAAGCAGCTACAAAGAAGAATAAAACTTGAAAGCACTTTGGATTTTATATTGAAATGCTGCAAAAATGTGTGTATTTTGTTCATTTTTTTCTATGCTATTTGAATGCTACTTGCCTCTTAAGCAATCTCATTTATTTCTGGGGAACCCACTTTGTCTGCAACAGGGAGGGCACAAGAAGGTGATGAAGTCGGATGACTAGTACATACACTACACTAATGATTTAGTTTCTTATTAATTTGCATGAGGATACAACCTCTCATCTCTCCTCAGCCTGTTGGCTACTTCAGGTAGCTCAGCAGGCTGGTTTTATATACACCCCTCCCTTAGATATTAATTATCTTCTTTCACTCTGTGGTTATCCTAAATATCAAGGTTATCCTAAATATTAAGATTATTAAGAATAAGGAAAAAAAGTGCTTGCAAATTAAATTGCATGTTTTTTTAATAAAATCATCTGTTGTAAAACATCTTTGGATGTGCTTAGTGTTCCACTTGACTAAATCTTGAACTGGGACATTGCTCATACAAATAAAGTTAAGAAAGTGAATAAACCCTTCCTATAATATGACCCCTGCTTTCAGAAATTTAAAAGCAAAAGTTCAGATGGCTACTGATTAGGCAAATTCAATATATTCCTTCTTTTGGAAAGAACATGTTCCTTTGGAAGGAATATTTTTCTTTTCTTTTTGATTATATTAGCCTTGGTTAGTTTAGGTTAAAATTCTGTTTTCACTTTACCAATCTAATAACCAAGACAGGTCAGTCTAAAGTAATAAAAAAGGGCAATATCCTGAGTAAAGAATCTGCACAGGGTGTGATGCCTTCTCTATAAATATGACCATGAGTGCTGCTCTTCCAACAACATATCCCCAAGTTCATCTGCAATTTCCTACAGACTACAAGACTTCATTTGACTTATAGCTTACATGGTTTGTGGTTATTTTATTTACTCAGTCATTTTAATTTATATAATTCTCCCACAGGCTAAAAATATTTTGCATCATATACAACCAGCCATCACATACAACTAAAACACTGTTTTGTGACATTTAGAGAGAGGATTTCAGTGAAAAGTTCAGCTAAACACAGGGTTTGAATTAAGTTCTAACATCCTCCACAGTAGGCTATGCATTGTAGCAGGACTGAATGTGGAACTGCAGACCAGTTAACACTGTTTGACCTTAGGAGTGACTCAGAAAGATGATAGGAGGTCTAGGAAGAAAAAGAATGTATCATGACACATCAGAGTAAGAAAGGAATAAGTAGTCAGTGCCGCAAGTGCATGCACTTGGCAGTAGCTGAACTTCCTCCCCTTTTTCAGTGTGTGAGTGTGACTGCATGTGCAGCAAGAGAGTCACAGTGGGGCATTTTCCCATGTGTGCTGAAAACCTTACCGTGGTTTTGAGGCAGCTGCAGAAATACAGCCCCACATTTCTGGCCCAATCAGGCAGCTTTTCTCTCAGGCAGTCCTTCCTGGGGTAGTATTTAAAGTAGGAGAAAAGAGGCATTTTCCTGGACATCACATCTCATCTGGGTTTGTCTGACTTCCCATCTTGAATCTCTTCTTGCCTTAATAGCCCTCAGTTTTAATGTTATATTCCAACATCCCTCTATTTTACCAGGTTCCCAGTCTACTCACTTACAGACCCCATGAGACAACCGAGATGTTGGCAAGAGAGGTCCTGGATTAGAGGAATTTATTTTCATGCATGCCTGTGAAGTGTCAGTCATGCTGTTAGCACTAGATAATCTGAAACTGGCAAATGTGAGGAAATTAAATTTAAAGCTGGCACTTGATCTTTAATTCACTGTTCTGCATGTTGTAATGATATAATTTTACAGCAGTGTGAATTAAGGCTGGAGTAGGATCAGACTTTAATCTGACTTATCTGGTTTTTGTCATTTTAATCTAGTTTAACAGCATGTTTAATTTGGAAGACTTTTCTAGTCACCTTTGGGAATTGCCTTGTAGTACATTGCAGTATTTGATACTAAAAAATATTTCATCAGGATCTCCATTCTTTGACCTGATAGTCCTGATATTATCACATATGTTGGAATATAGTGTCTCTGCAAGAGCCATAGGCTGATTGAACCCTGGGTCTTCAGCACTGCAGGCAAAGGCCTCAGCTACATTGAAGAGAAACTTTCTGAAATAATTTTAATGTCGTTGATGTCAAAAACAGGCAGTGAAACAGTCACTAGCACTAGAGTAATGTATTATATACTCACATTTTACAGATATGATTCTGCTTACATTGTTTTCACAACTAGAGCTTATTCACGAAGTAAGGGCTCAGTATATTTTTCTAACTAGATATTTTCCTGGACAGGTTTTCATCTGACCATAACAGGGCATTTATTTACTATACTTATTCACTTACCACATTTTTTTCCCCAGATCTTACTGTCAGTACAACAGTTAAAATCCTTATCCTCTGACTGTGCTGTATTTTACTGCAGTTCATTTTTAGATGGACAAGGGGAAATCTATACTACATCATCCATACTGGATTTCTGTCTAATTAGGTGGTTGCTGCTGCAGTAGCAGAAGAAGAGTGATAAGCAATATTATAAAGTTTTATCAAGACACATTTTATCATGTGCCTTGATCATAGGTCTTGTCAGGGAAAGTATTTTATCACATGGACCCAATGTTTTACTTGAGCTTGGGCAGGACTGCTGGCCAAAGGGATCCCAGAGCAGAGTTGTAAGAAAAGCTGCGCATCTTGCTAAAGCCCATCATGCCGCCGGTCTTACCTTCTTGGTAGCTGAAAAGCAACCTGAAATACCAGCACAACTGGAGACTGTAGCCAGCTTATAATTCACTTATAATATTACTACTGGAAGTAGCATGTGACAAAGGATTTTTGCACCTCAGAGGAAGGGAACTAACACCAGGAGTAATTCCTCTTTGGACTGTACCCTAGAAGTAGAGAGACAACCTTAAAAATCAATGGGGACTCTATTGGCTTCACAGACTGAAATTATTTACTGAATTTTTACAGGAATACCTTAAAGCTACAGGTATGCCTTTTTAACTTGAGGGTTAGGTCCCAAACAAAGGAACAGAACAAAATTTTCTGTATTTAAGCTTGGACTTATTCACCAAAGCAAAAATGGCCATCTGGTTTCAAATGAGAGCTATGACCTGACATTAAGTTGTACTATCTACTGCTAAACACAACAAATTTCTATTTAAACATAGCTTCAGAGGCCAAATATGAGAATCTTGGTGTACATCTTCCATGATTCAAAGGCATTTTGTGCCCTCTGGTGACCATTTACAGCTCCATTTTGAAAGAGTGGCTTCAACATTTTGGGTATCAGAATTGTACCACTACTATTTTTCTAGTCATAGCTTGAGCTAAACAAATAGTTTATTAAAAAATTATAAAAAACCCAAAACAGAAGGATGCTGTCTCTTTTGTACACTAGATTCATATGTATGTGAAAGATTTTCATTTGAGCTGTTCTGGGTTTCTCAGTTCTGTTTTGATCTTGTAATCAAAGCATGTAGAACTGATCACCTGAGGTAAAATTGGGAAAGAATTATTAAGTGAGCTTTCTAATACATCCACTCAACACAAAAGGAATTTTGTCAAAGTACATAAATTTTGCATAATAATAGCATGTCTTATGTTACAAAAAGTAAGACAATTTCCATACCAGAAGATCATTAAATATCTCCTGCTTTTTATGTATAAAAAGTTGAAAAAGTTAATTGGGCTCTTATATGTGAGAATCTATGTCTCATGTTTGGAGGTCTCACTAGAACTAATGTGCAACCACATTTGGAAGTGAATCATTGCCTGTTTCAAACAGTATGCAGAAAGAGAACAGCAAATCAAATCCTTTGTGGCATATTGAAGGGCATATGCATAAAAGATTGACAAAATTAATAACTTCATATAACAATTTGAAAATTTTGAGGTACTATAAAGATGCACAAAATAGCTAGTTGGATAGTTGGAGTTGTCATCAATATTTTTGCAAAACTTGTCATTTAGTAATAGAAACTTACTTATTCATTTCATACAAAAATAATGAAGAAGTGTATGGCATATTGTCATACCACACTGAGGCACTGATCCAGTACCAAACTGGACTTTCCCCCTGAGATTTTCTTTTGCTGTCCAAATACTACCCTAAAGTAGGAGAAGGAACAATTGGTCCTTACCCACAACACCATGACATTTCTACCATTGCAGTGTTGTATTTTTACTGGCAGTAGCCCTGATGAAAAGTCTGATCTGTCTCTCCATGGGCAATTCAAGGCCCCACGAGGTCAGCTGGACGGCTGCTGCTGATTTTGTTAGGTTTTGGATCACCCCCTAAAGGAAAGTGGTCTGACATTAAGACTAAGAAGAAACCAACAAAGCAGGCAAGATCTCTTCCCCAGTCTGACATGGATTGCCTTCTGGGCAAGTTTCTCAATTTGAAAAAGTGTCAAATAAGTCCCAACTATTTAGTTGGGATCATAGCAGTTGCTTACTTTAGTACAATGTTTGGACAATTAATTAATGTTTGCAGAAAGTAAGTGAGTTAAAGATGTTAGAAAGTGCACAAAATTTTAGTATTTTTAGCAGGTCTATTTTTAATAAATCCCCCTTGATCATTATTCATTATCCCTCTGAGATTTCATCCAAGGCTTTTTAGTCAACACTTTCTCCTGCAATCCATATTAATTAGCAATATTGGTCTGTTGGGTCTACGGTATTTACCATTTTCCCCTCTGGTTTCAGAGCACTGCAATTAATGCATTCCTAAGAGAACTGGTTAATGAATTGACCTGAAATGCCTTATTATAGATCCTTCTCAAAACTTACTTTTAAAATGTACTACAAAGTTTTGTAGAGTTTAACTGAAAATCCACTGGAGCCTGGAGCATGATTCCCACTCCCCAAAAGACAAAAGGCAAAGAAGCACAAGGTATAAAATTCAAATTTTCTTCTACCTATAGTTGTAAATCAATCTCAGAATGTGCAGCATTACAAAGGATGGCTCATGTGAGAGTTGCTTTTGCTTATGCAAACGATTACTTTCTAATCCTAGTAAAAGAGGGAGGAAAATATATTTCTACTCTCATCTGAAGCTCCAGTAATTTCATTAAAGTTCTCATTATGGAATTAGCATTTCATTCTTGTTTATTTTTATCACCATTTGTGATCTTACCCTCACCCCGATCTGCTGATTGTATAAAGGAAAACAAACAGGAAATTTTAGAAGCAACTTTCTTTTTCTTGTCATCACCAAGACTCTATTTGCTACCTTTAAGAACTAGAACTCTGGGTGTTTTGGGGGAAAGAACCCATAAAAATTCAGACAGAAATCAACTTCTAGACTTACATACAGTTTGTAACGCAAGCAGCCTGGTTATGCAGGTCTTTGTCCTTCTGACAATTCTCCAATTAAAATGAATAAACCCCATTCTTTTCAATACTTTTTTCATGTTCTGGATTCTTCTTATACAATAAGGAGAGAAGATGTTCATGGAATTGCAATGATGGAAAAGAGAAAGGACCATTCATGGCTAGATTTGGAGAGGGGTGAAAAAGGTGGTAATATAATAAGTGGAAGTACATTCTCCTTATGCCTTGGGCAAAGAGATAAGAGAAAATTTAACCAAACATGGGAACACACAAGTCTGCTGATTTATTTTATGGACTTATACATTAAGGTTTGAATTAGTTATCAATGCCAATTGACATTAGTATTGGGACTGGTGTTGTTTAACAACTTTGTCACAGCTGGAATTGAGTGCACCCTCAGCAGGTTTGCTGATGACACCAAGCCATGTGGTGTGGTTGACACTGTGAAGGCTCTCCAGAGAGAACTTGGCAGGCTGGAGATGTGAGTAAATGAAAACCTCATGATGGGCAAGTGTAAAGTCCTGAACCTGGATTGGGGCAATCCCAAATGCAAAATACAGACTCGGTGAAGAATGGTTTGAGAGCAGCCCTGGTAGAAAGACTTGGGAATGTTGGTTGATGAGAAGCTCAAGATGAGTAGGCAGTGTGTGCTTGCAGCCAGGAAAGCCGAATGTGTTCTGGGCTTCTTCAAGAGGTGCAACCAGCAGGTCAAGAGAGGTGATTCCCCCACTCTACTCTGGCTGTTTGAGATACCACCTGCAGTACTGTGCCCAGCTCTGGGGCTCTCAGCATAAGAAGGATGTGTTGGAGCGAGTACAGAGGAGGCCATGAGGGTGATCAGAGGGGTGAAGCACCCTTTCAACAAGACAGCTGTTCAGCCTGGAGAAAAGAATGCTCTGGGGACACTTTATAGCACCTTTCAGCTAAAAGAGGCTTCATTAGAAGGCTGAAGAGGGACTTTTATAATGGGCATGTAGTGACAAGACAAGGTGTAATGGGTTTAAACTGAAAGAGGGTAGGCTTAAATTAGATACAAGGAAGAAATTCTTTACTGTGAAACAGTGAAACAGGCTGCCCATCAAAGTGGATGTCCCATCCCTGAAGCGTTCAAGGCCAGGTTAGATGAGTCACTGAGCAACCTGGTCTCAGTGTCCTTGTCCATGGCTGGGGAGCTGGAACCGGATGATCTTTCAGGTCCCTTCCAACCAGACTGCTCTTTGATTCAGCTATAACTTTAAATATTACTCCTTTGGACTCATCTCAGGAGAGGATCAATTTTCATTTAACTATGTACCTATTAAGTTGGACAGCTGTGTGATAAAATTCATATGTAGCTAACTAATACATTGCTTTGCTGCTAATAACAGATTCTATGGAAAACTGGAGTTTTATGAAAAACTGGCAGATACTTGAAGATGACTTCTCTATGCAACAATCTGAAAATACCACATACATTTATGGTAGTCTACTGAAGTGGTATCATTTTTGTATAAATAGAAAACTTCTATAACAGTACCCAAGAACTGGAGGGTGTCCAAGAATGTGTCATTTTTTTTGAGCATTATTATAAAGAAAGTCTGCTGCTTCCACTCACTCTGGCTTAATATTAAAATTTAAGGATATCTTTTTAAATTATCCTAAATCAATGAATTTATAAAACAGGACACAGATTTCAGAAAGTTGAATGAGAAGGAGGAACCTTATGAACAATCTATCCAATATGACATTCAGAGTGAAAATATGCCAGAAGAATGGCATATTTTTCCCTCCCTTGAATCCACCCAACAACTTGTTCCACATTCACATAGCTCAGTCCTCTAAGTTTGGTATTGAATGTTCTTCACTAAATCCAACAGAGTTTAAACCTTTCTTGAATCACAGGAATAACTAGGCAGAGAAGACTGACTTTAACTTGGAGTTTGGCAGTGCAATTCCAGTGAGGCAGAATTTTGTATTCCTTGATTTCAATAAGAAAGACTCATATGCATATATTTAGATACAAATGAATTGTGGTGGTGAAAGTCACAGTTTTGTGTGAAGGCCGGAAGACAGCATTACATGATTAATCCTGATCTGCTACAAACATGTTTCATATCTGTGCCTAGAATCTTGTACTGAACTAAATTTTATGTCCCAGAAATACATAGAATAGTGGCTATGAACAGAAGTGCTAAGACCGTAAACCCCACATATTAGGCAATTTCTTAATTAAGGTATACTTTCTCTATTAAACTGTCATTCATTTTCTATGACAGATTTTAAAACATATAGAAATTTTCCTTTGCATTAAAAAAACAACCCACAAAACCCAACTACCTGGAAATAAAACAGACATAATAGTAGAGGAATATTTGAGATATCAGAGTCCAAAAACAGACTTCTTATTTGCCCATGCCTTCTCACTGCTTTCCTAATAGCCCACAGGTTTTGTTCTCAAAGCTCCAAAGATTAGTAATTTGGTTTTAAGACATAGCAAAAGAAAGCCCCAAAGCTAGAGGTCAGATTTCAGTTATCCAATTAAATTTATTGTCAATTTTGGCTTACCATAATCTTTTTCATGCTACTGAGCAAGGGCTCAGTATGAATATCCACAGTTTTGCACCCAGCAGTAGTAAAATACTCAAGTGCGGTATCCATTAAGTAATCCTGAGAGTCAATGTTTTCCACATCTGTGCATTAAAAGTATTTGGGTTTACAATGTGGTAATTCATTTTCTTCAAGCTGAATGGTGATAAGCTTTGCAATTTTTTTGACCTGCTGAACAAAAACAGGGCCATAGATTTCAAGTTCATGAGAGAAGCTACAAAAGGAACTGAAATAATTTATTATGAAAATAGTTAAATGATGCTGTCACTATTTTTTTCTATCCCCTCCCTTGGGAAACTTTTTTAAAAACAACAATTCAGCTGGAGAAACTCTGAAATTCAAGACATAGGAGGAATTATTTCAATTGCATGTTGGAATATTCATTCTATGGCATTGTTAAATATTTCTCATTTTATTAATTGGAATGACCCCAAGAAATAGAACCAGTGACTCCTGAATTTTCCAGAGAATGAATCTTTTCATTTGAACTAATGGTAAGTTACCCCCAGAAAATTGAGTTTGTGTTCATAATGAAGTTATGAAATCTACTGCTGAATTCATTAAATTGGAACAACTTTTATTTCATTATAGTAACAAACACGGCAAATTAATTTTCTCAACGAGGCGTCAGTATGTGTTTTTAATAGAGAACACTATTATGTATGAACAATTAAAATAATTTACATTTGGAGAATATTGATTATGAATGATGTTATTCTTCCATTAATACAGCAAAACCAATCAAAACTGAATGTTAAAGAGTTGAAATTGTGCATTTAAACTAATAAGCAAATTACATGTAGATGTAGACAGGAGTCTGGAACTTTGCTATGAAACGTTGGCTGTGACTTGCACATATGATTAGTAAATTTGCACTGTCCCTTAAGGTCTAATTAAACACTACACACTGTAACACAGAAAGCTCCATACACATAATTACCCATTGTGGGCTTGCTTATCTATTTAAAATATTACTTTTGTTGCATTAAATTATGTGTGAAATATTATGAGCATCACTTTATCTGTGTAATCTTGTCAAATAATCACCCTGCCTGTCAAGAAATGCCAACATTTTAATTCTTTATGAATGAACACAACTTGAGGATGTAAAATTACATTTTTCAAGAAACCATGGTCTTTTACATGTTATGATTTGTGTGTGTGTGTGTTTTGGTTTTTTTTTTTTTTTCCAGCAACATCTTTTGGATAAATGAATAGCTGTATGTCTTTAGATCTTTTGTTTTTTATTGAAATGGGAAGTTAAAATCAGGCAATACTACAATATTTCATACTCTGCAGTCAAGAAAGGGCAGGTCTCTGTACAAATGGGGTTCTTGCTTCCTATCACTTTCAGACTCATAAAGTTGTTGTACTTCAGACTCAGCATGACTGGGGTTAAAAAATTTGCTCTTATCTGCAGGAAGAAAACAGCTCCATAAAATTATGCATTGATCCAGTAAGATTTCTAATATTGTCCTTGAGGACTCACCTTGCCTGAAGGTTTTCAGTATAGGATGCAACAAGACATAGTGAAAAGAAAACCAAAGCAATAATAATTCTGCTTAATAAAAATTGTTTATGCTGGAATTTATGAAAACAACCTTCCCAGCCTCGATGGATAACTCCACTGAAAGGCAGCTCTACCACCTGATGCTACCAAGGGAATTTAGTTCTTATCACAGTATCACAGGAAAATGGGGCTGGAAATAAACCTTTGGAGGTCATCTTGTCTGCTGCTTTGCCTGAAGGCAGGATCAATGATTCCTGACAGATGTTTGTCTGACCTAGTCTCCACAAAATGGGTACTAGAAGTTTTTTTTAATCTTTGTATATTCTTAAATCTTGCAATTGCCTGGAAGTCAATAAGGTAACTACTTGTTTCTTGCCCAAGCTCCCCTGCATCGCTGGGAGATTTCTCTTGTGTTTCTTCAGTGTGAATCAGACTTTTTACCTTCTTCCAGTGATGACATGTGTGTCTAGAAATTATAATGAATCATCACTTCATTAGTCAAATAAAATTGATATTGTGGAGGTTAAGGATCCTATAAGCTCTGTCTATAGCAGAAATGATACTCAAATGAATGGATTGTTATGAGTGGACCCCAGTAAATAACAACAGAGTACCTGATGCAAAGTAAGTATATGGAAATCCATGTGTCTTTTTTAATGCCAAACCAATATTTATAGTTTAATGGCTAAGAAAATAATAGTCATTTACTCTACCAAGAGTAACAGTCCATTTTATACATACTCAGCTGAATTATACAATAGAAAATGAAGAGATTCATCTGCTATCTCTAGAAAAGCTGCTTTTGAAAAGCAGGTCTTATTTTCACAGATGTGGTTCCAGTTTGCAGCACATCTGTACTGGCAGACAACAAGTGCATATGGAAGTTCAAGAAAAAACTCTTTTGCATCCACAGATATGTGTGCAACTGCTAGTTAGGGCTTTCATTTGCTTCTCCTTCTCCTTTCTTTTTCCCCAATTTTTTATTCATTTATCCACTACAAGGTATATTTTATTTATTCAGAACATTGCCATCTCCTTCCTTCAAGCTGCCATGGGATGAAAAAACATGCAAGTTGCATGACAGAGCTACCTGGACCCTTCCTGATGGATGCAGGTGATGTTTGTCACCTCCTGTCTTCATTCATCTGCAGGTGCACCAAGAAGTGTCACTTGCCACCTTTGTGACACAGAGCAGAGCATGGTTCTGTCTGGATGAGGTGAAGCACACCTATTATGAAGAATTATGGATTTCCTGGAGTGGAGCTACCTCCTTGTCTCAGTAGCTGCCTGTCCATACCAGGGGTAAGCTTCAGATCCTGCATGACTTTCCCTTCCAATCCAGACATGGATCAGCCCAGTCAGAGATCATGTTCTACAAAGACAGAAAAGGGAGGCTCATTTTCCATGGGACAGATGAGGTGTTTTTTTCAAACAGAATTTAGAGCAAGGTTGGTCTGTAATCACTTCATGCAGAAAATGTTGTTGGTAACACAATAATTTGTGTATCAAAGATGTCATTTTAGCATACTGAGTAGACTGTTAGTGGGGTTATATTCTGACTAGCTGTGAGATCATGGTAATCACAGAATTCAACAAATTACTTTTCTACTCCTCATTAACATCAGCTTTTGCCTGGATTAGTTTGAACCAGCTGCAATTCATCTAGGCTTTGGTCTCCTTCCTGCTCTGAGAGATAACTGGTAAACAGCACCATCTGCATGGAACAAGAGTTGAAATTTCACTTTCAGTTAAAGACTGTGTTTTGTTTTGCTTTTTATTTTTTTTTTCTTTGCAGACAGCAAAGCAGCACCAGCTGAAATTAATCTTTATGATGAGTAAACAATTTATTCAGTCATTGTGAGCACCCAGCTGGATTAGTGGGACAGGAAAATATTGACACTAATAAGCAATTGCTCTCTACACCACACAGTCAGAGAAAACACGCTTGCCTGTGTGTGATGCTATTGGCACTTGCTTGCCTGGTGGTCACATCTGCACCACTTATGATACTGAGCCAGAATGGCAGCTGGGCCAAATTAGGGTCCTCCCTCTCTGTCAAGCACAATTCAGCTCCCTGTTCTGAATAATTCTTTCAGTAGGAAAATATACAAATGTGTGTAAAGAAAACAAGCATAGAGAAAACATATGTATGATAAGGAAAGTTTTTTATCTTCCTAAATCTGAAAACAAAGCAAAACCAGCACTTCCTCTGGTCGTCTCAGATTAACAATACATTTGTCACTGTGAGTTTCTCTCACAACTTAGTTTAATAATATATTTGTAATAGTGATTGAGGCCATGAGCAATGACCAAGACATTCTTGCATCAGTGATTGCCTCATAAACCAACAACAAATTATTTTCTCCCTGGCCCAGACTACAGTTGAATAAATTCAATAACAACCTGGATCAGACAGATCAAGTCAGAATGATGTTGATGCCAGAGAACCTTACAATGTAATACAGAAATAAATCACTTTCAGAATCTGTGGAATGAATTTAAGATGTCATTATCCAGCTGCTCCAGTTGAAAAGCGAATTAAGATAACTAAATGGTAATAATTCCCTTTTCTATTTTGTAATCAAATTTTATTGAATCTAATCTCTAAAATTGTTCAATATTTCCCAATTTGTGTGAACAATAAAAGTTCTTCTGTAAAATTGCAATTTGAATTTTACGTATCTTTCCTAATATGTTGAATTTCAAGAGTTTGTGTGACTAAAATTCATGAGCAAAACTGCTAAGTAGTAAATATCACAGTTATGTATGCCAATAACATTGCTAAAAATTACTTGCATTTCCCACTCACTAGAAAATATTTACTTATCCTAACTCAACAATTTCTATCTTCCCCATCCTTCCTGATTGACACATATAAGTAAGTAAAGGTCATCTGTTAGTTTCTAAATATTTGTCTAAACTAAACCAAATTACACATAGCAAATTCTTTAGTAGATTTCAAGCCTTTGTCAGAAAATTTTTAATCAGTCCTTAAGTGAAAACCATTGTTAAGAAATTGGGTTATTAGAGCAAGGAGACTTAACAGGAAATGGAATGTCTTTCTAAGATTTTTTTTCAATGAAAGAGCTTCATGAAAGAAAGTAAAAAATAGTTTTCACATGAAAAATCGTCTGTTTAGGACAACCTAAAGTAAAAGCTAGCTTTTACTCCTTAGACATCGTTAGCATCTTCAGGAGACTGCTAAAACCACAAAATATTGTGTTTAAATAAAATAAATAGGGGAGTATGATACTTTGTGGGGTCACATTTCAAATCCTGTGTTCAGTTTTGGACCTCTGACCACCTGAAGGACACTGAGGTGCTGAACTGTGTCCAGAGAAGGGAATGGAGCTGGTGAAGGTTCTGCAGCACCAGTTCCATGAGGAGCAGCTGAGGAACCTGGGGGTTCAGCCTGGAGGAAAGAAGGCTCAGGGGGAAACTAATTCCTCTCTGCCCCTCCTGAAAGAGGTTGTGTCCAGGTGGGGTCTGTATCTTCCTCCAGGTATGAAATGATAAAACAAGATGAAGTGGCCTCAAGTTGGAAAAGGGACATTTAGATTGGATATTAGGAAAACATTCTTCACTGAAAGGCTGGTAAGCATTGGAACAGGCTTCCCAGAGAAGTGTTTGAGTCACTGTCCCTGAAGGCATTTAAAATATTTGCGATTTAGGGACATAGTTTAGTGATGGACTTTGCCGTTCTGGGTTAACGGTTAGACTGATGCTTTCAAAGGTGTTTTCCAAACTAAACAAGTATATGACTCTATATTTTGCAGACGTCTAGATCTTTCTATTCAGCTGACAGTGAAAAGCAAATTCTATGTCTCCATATGTAAATGCCATAAGAGTGGGCCACTTCAAGTCATCATAAAATCATTAAGATTGGAAAAGAGCTCTATCTCTGATGGGTATCAAGGGATGTCCTGGCTTGATAGCAGAATCCGGAAAAAAATTCCTTCTTTTCAGGTTTCTACCCCTTTCAAAAGAATTGTTTAAATGACAGTTGTATCATGTTGAGCTGGAGCTCATGGTCCTAGGAGGAGCTTTGCAGTTGCTCTTTGCAGAGGTACTTTCTTGCTTGGATAAGAGCATGATGAACACGTTCTTGTCTTTTTAAACATGCCTTTGCTCCTTTTTACCAAATGTTTTAAAACTGTATCCTCTCTATTTTGTGTCTTATTGCTTTCCTACTGTCTTTGAGCCATTTTTGTTCCTGTCTCACAGATTTTACATACTTATTCTTTCTAATCTTGTAATCACATGAAATCTTTGTAATCACATCAATTTTCATACAAATCTATGTGTTTGATCTGGAATCTTAGTCAGATTTTTAGTTCATGGTTGTGCTAGTTGGTTTGAGCCCTTATCTGATGCAGTTAGGGTTCCTAACTGCTTCAGTGGAAAGGCTGTTCCCTGACATTTTTTAAAAAATGTCTTACCCTGATGGCTTGTTCAAAGATAGCTTCCAGACGTCTCCTTTAAAACCATTTCAGATGATTTAAGCTGCATTCCTTGTATCCTGCCTTTGCTATTTATAGTCTCAGTTGTGCATAGGAATGGCAACTAGCTATAAATTAAATGCAAAATTGTGCCTTTCAGTCTTGCTAAACCAAACAGATGGGTGAAGGGTTCTGTGGCAGCTGTTAGCCACTCTTCTTGTCTCAGCTTCCTCTCTGAGTTCATGTGAAGCACCTCAGAGCAGAATGAAAGATAAACTAGGAGGAGGTTCAGTAAAAGGGGCTGTAAACCCTCCTCCCTGCTAGAGTTCTGTGTTGTGGCGTGTGTCTTGTTCACACCGTGGAAGAGCAGTGATGCAGTCACCAAGATCTGGCAATCCTGCTGGGAGCACATCCACATCCAAATGCATGTGTGAGACCAATTACTTTCCTTAAGCCACTGTGAGGTTCTTGGAGCCAATTGGAAATGTTCTTGGCAGTACTGGGGAAAGATTGGATTTGGATAAAGACAAAAATGCTGGCAGGGGTTTGGCTTGTGGAGGGTTGTCTCTAATTGAAAAGGAATCAGGATTCCTAATCCCTAACATCCCTCACATCCCTTCCCTGCAGAGAATTGACAGCTCTGAAGAAAGGATGTCCCTCTTCATCCCACCAAGTGACCAGGCAGATATTCACTGGAGTGCTGTAATAAGATCCCAAAACTGCTTGCAGTCCATAAGAATACCAACGTGATTCTTCAAGAGAATTCCTATTTACTTCAGAGAAATCTAGGGAGCTGCTCACCAAATGCTGCAGAAATATTTTGTCAAGATTTCAAAGTCTGGATCCAACATACAGCCTGAGTTAAGAGGAGGTTGTTCAGAAAGGTTTTAGTAGTTTCCCTTGCTTAAGCAATGAGGAAAACTACCTGAATTTGGTGGTTACATATTTCTCTATTTTCTTTAGGGTAGGAGAAACTTGACAGATAAAATAAGGGAATATCTGTATGTTTCCTTTCACGGATTCCTCCTTTATTAGAAAGACTCAGATACCAGTCATCAAAGGACAATTTGAATTCCAGTGCCAGGACTTTTATGACAAAGAGTAAATAGTAAAAAGAAAGCATTTATTCAGTACTCTGTCTGAATCTGACCTATAATGCACAGCATCAGAACAAGAAAAGCAGCTAGACTCAGAGAGAATTTGTGAGGGTTGGACCCCTTCTTTCTTCATAAAAGATTCATGTAATAAATTTACAAGTGGAAGAAGATATAATCACAATAGCTAGCAGATGAGTTAGGGCAACTAGTTTTGAAATCCTCCCCCAAAATCAGATTATTTTCATTTTCCAGTGTTTGGGAGAACAGTATCCCTATTGTTTTGATGAGTTTTGAAATAGTGCAGTTAGAGAACATTTGAGTTTGTATGATGGGACAATTTAGAAAGTGTGGGAGTAGAAGGAGATGGGAAGCACCATAAAATCACTGCTGCATCCTGCAACCTGTGGTGTGAAATATGGCATGGAAACATGGAGGGCCTGTTTGGTTTGTAAATCTGTTTTATAGACACAAATGTTTTCTCAGCAGGGAAAGTCTTGTGTGGGCTGAATTCTGTGATGCTTTCATTGATTCCATCATCATTATCATCATCCCAGAGACCACTCTGTGATCAGAGAGACATTCCTGATGGACTAAGCACTGAAAAGTTTGGGTTTAGGGAGCAGACTGACTATACTATTTTTTTTTTCTTTTGATAAGAGAAACAAAAAGGCATTTCTTAAAACATTTATACACAAAATATTTTGCTTTGTGCCTTTTTTTAAAGTCTAACTTAACTGCTACCTTAACTAAATTACTGAAACTTAGCACCAAATGCTATGCTGGCCTTTGTTTGTACAATTAGTTGGTTAAAGCTTAAACTTCCATGAATTCAGAGAGAATGTCTGACTTCAGTCTGGTAGGAGGTAGTCTATATTACCCCATAGCATGAGACTTATCTGTTATGTAATGTTAAAGATCAGCTTATGATTTTCAGTTTCTCAGCTTTTTTTGGAGAAGAAAAACTCAGACTAGAATTACTACTTTATAGTCAAATTATTTTGCAACATCTTCAGCAAACAAATTATCTTGCTATTTAATGTCAGATACAGATATTCTCTATGAAATCAGAACATATACTATTTTTTTGAGTTCTAATGGCTAATACAATCAACAAATAAAAAATATAAAACTATTAAATGTTGATAGGTTGTTAATTTCTAGATTTATTTTAAACATAGTCAACCAGCACAATAAGCCTCATCATCAACATCCTCATAAATAACTTCATGCCTCATTCAGACTCTGGCATCTCTTTATAGCCAATAAATAAAACCATAATAAAGATTAACAACTGAATAGACAGCATTCCATTGATTAATTAATGATTTCATTGGTGTTTATTGATGACTCACTGCAACATTCTTGGTTCAGAGATATAGTTAATTATACTTTTTAGGTAAAGGTAACCTGACCTTACAGATACTAAGAATAAAATACAGGTGATCAAAGGTTCTGTAAATTCAGATTTTAATAAGAATGGCATTTTAGGGGATATGGAATGTAGGAAGTGAACTTGTTTAGTACCAGTCCAGATCACTAATACTCCTGAAGTCTCATCTATATTTTATTTAATTTCTGTCCTGTTAATTTTATATTAAAAGCTTTTTTTTTTTTTTTGTATTTCATTATGTAGACTTTTTTAGGAAAATTATATCCTTTTCATTATTCTTTTTTTCTTGTGGGAATTTAAATTTTTTCTTTGACTTATTTCAAAGATTTTTATTTAGTAATGATAGAATTACAAGTTAACCATTATTCCAGGGTCTAGGGAGCAATGACATAATGTTGACACTGTGCTTGTTCTCACAGAAATAAGCAGGAGTGAGGCAATAATTAACTAGGTAGGCTCTCACTAATGTGATAGATGAGGCACCATGTATCTGCAGATATCTTCTAAAACCTGATATATTATACTCTCTTTTTTTCTCCCAGCAGGGTGGAATTATATTATGAATAAACCTGCAATCAGGTGAAAGCAAACTCATTTGAGGCTTTTTTTGGATACTTAGGAGTTAACAAGGTTTGACTGCATAATTTAGCAAAGTTTGCAAACTTCCACCTAATTAAAATTAAATGGACTGATGCAGAAAGTCTGAGAAAAAAACCCCATGCTTCATAGCTTATGTTCTCAACTCAAACCTAGACAAAACTTACCAAGTCAGGTATAAATTCTCCTTTGTTTTCCAGCTGTGACTAAAAAACCAGATTAGAAATAAGGTATTTATCCCATGTGATGCAGAAATAAGGAAAGAGAGAAACTCATGAAAACTGAAACCAACTGTTCTTCTATTTCTGTTCATGGAGCATAGAGTGACAGATGACACTGATTGTAGAGGCTCCATCCATCAGATTTAATGACCTCTTATTAAAACTGCTTAAGCATTCAACAATAAGACATAAAATCATATTACAGCACTTTTCTCAGGAAAAAAAATCACCTGTAAGTAAGAGGGAATAAAACACAGGAAATCAGAACTCAAGGAAAAATATAGATTTTAAAACCCTGAAAGTGAAGGCAAAAGATGTATTGATACCTGTGATTATACCTCTACAAGGTTATTCTATCTATTATAGCTGTAGGTGTTGTGTGAAACACTTTGTATTTTTTCCAAAGAACAAAAGTGCCATTCTGTTTGGAGCACAAAACTGGCTACAGAAATTGGTGGCTGTGGGGACAGGGCAGCTGATTTAGCCTGTGACTGTGTCACAACCAAACCTGCTGCAGCACAGAGTCACCTTACCAACAAAAGATATTTGCACATTGATACTGAAAAATGTCTTGATTATATTGAATAACAGATGATTTCACCATCTGTACTAGTTTCAGAAGTGTCATAGGCATCAGCAGGAATATGAAATTTGTACCCACATTATAAATTCCTCTGCTGTGCTTTGTTTTCTTTCCCTGTTCAGATTCATGCCTTCATTTCTTGCTCCTACGTCTAACAGCAGTTTCCTTGAGATCTTAATAATTAGCCACTTTCTATGATCTTAATTGTATTTCATTTAGAGTTTTTATTTATGGATGATAGTCTCTGTTTTCCTACTTGTTTTTTGTTCTTTATTTGTTTGATTTTTGTTTTGTTTGTTTCTGTTTTTTCTTTTTTTTCTTTTTCTTAATGTGTGGGGTTTTTGGTTTTGCTTTTGTTTTTTTTTTTTTTTTTGGCTTCCAAATGAAACTAAAGAATAGAATAATAAACATTCAAAATATGACGACACTAAGAAAAGTGTGTTCTGTGGTTTTGTGGTTTAAGCCTATTTAGTTAGCTGCAGTCCCAGTGGGAATGAACTTTTCCCCTTGTTTTCTCTTCTCTAGTTTCTTTTTGGATTATTGTATTTAATTTAATTTCATGAATTTCCATTGTCTTCTGTCATTCTTACTCTTTCTGATGTTTTCTTTTACATTTATTCAGCTCTTAGGAGCAAAAGCTTGAATATGTCAGAAAAGCATTCAGCACTTCACTCTAATGTTCTTGAAATACCTCTTTCTTTGGAACTACCTGTTTTGTAGAAGTTTCACTTTTATCCATGGATTGCATCCTAGACAATTCTTTCTCTTATATCCTTATTTTTCTTTTGTGGTCTATCTCTAAATCATCAATTAAACAATACTTCTTTCATTAGGCCTCCCTTTGTTTCCAGAATAATGAGGAATTTCCTCAAAGAAAAGGTCAGATGATACAGAAGATCTCTATTAGATTTTTAAAAATAATGGTGTTTCTAGAGGAGAGCACAAGTTTTCCTGCTAAGGCATGACTTTCAGGCTGTGTTGAGCACCTGCAGCTCCCACAAACTTTGGAGGAATGTGTGCATCCCATCATCTCTGAAAAATTAGCCCAGTGCCCTTCCACTGCACTTCTCCAGCCTGCCAAGCACAACAGGAATCCAGTGGAAGTAAAGGGATTTATCTTGAAACAGGTGCACATGTGGATTCAGGAGGGAGGAAAAAGGGAATGTCAGTTAGCAAACCATGCTTGATATTTCATCTAAAGTTATATAACTGCTCTATTCATATGACCAACTTGCTGGCTATGGTTTCTTTGGAAAAATTACAGTAGATGATGCTAAATAGAGACAGAATTAAAAAAGTGAAAGGAGGGAGTTAAAACTACATAACACAGGTTAAACCCAAACAACCCATATAATTTAGTACAGAAAAATAGAGTAGTATAAAGACATTTTATTTTTAGTAGACAGTTTACAGGGGATTTGGTCAATGCTTCAGAGTCTTTGTAAGAAATTATCCTGAATATGAGATATACTAGTCCTTAAGGTGGAAAAATTTGCCAAAGAAAATGTATTTTATCAGGAAAAGTCAGAAGTTATTGCCTTGGCATTCAGGAATAGATCTGCAGACTCTGCACTGAGCGTCAAACAGCAAGAAAAGGAAAGAAAGCTACACAGCTCTCAGACAGTCCCCCTGCCAAAATAGGCAGGCAAGGGGGAAGGTGGGGTGTCTTGAGAGAGAAGTGCCTAAAGCATCTGTTGTACTTTAATAGTTATCAAACTGACATGCAAAGAATAAAGAATTCAGAATGCCTTCATTAGAACTATCTGATTAAAATCTATTTTCTTATTAATACAACTATACAGAAAATACTCTTTTCCTCTGGGGTGTTTGTGAGACTTGCTGTCTTAAGAAGCCAAGAGACAAAGGCATCAGTGAAAGGTGTATTGCACATCTTCAGCTAATACAGCCATGAGACCCACATATTTCCTTATAAAGACATCAGAAGTGTGCTGGTTTCAGAAGCACTAAGCTGGGTATGAGAGAGCAATTAAAGAAAGGGAAACTGGAATGATGAGTTGCCAGACCTTGCTTGAACTTGTCTTGGCCTGTTTTGGTTGTCTTTCTTCCTTGTTAAGCTATAACATCTTTCCAAAGAGCAGATGTCTACTCCCTGATTTGCCTAACTTGTGCTCATCTTCCATTAATATTCCATGATGTAACACTATTTTTTTATACCTATATTTATAACAATTTTGACATTTGATTTCTGTTAAGTAGAGAATTTGAAATAGGAGAATGTTGACTCTTTGATGAGTTTGGTGAATGCTAATATAATTGGTATAGCTGCACTATTAATTCTAACTTTTTTGCATTTTATTTAGATTTTAGAAAGGCTAACAATAAATTCTTTCCTTAATATGTATGTCATCCCATAAAAAGAGTTAGAAATCAACACATAAAAATTTGGTAACTTCAGTTACCAATGATGGCAATTTAAATCTATTATATTATACCAGATCTGAGGAAACTGATCTCTATTTTTAACCAAAGCAACTATGAGTCAACTTGATTTGCAGTGAATATGAAATAGCCTTATGCTCCATAGTACAATTATTTTTTCCAGATAATGATCAATGCTTGAAGGACAAACAAACAATTCTGCAGCTCAGCTGATGTCCAATAACTTGGTGAACCAGACTAGCTAGAGGATTAGGTATCAAAGCAATCAAATTCTAAACCAAATCATAACAAAAGAAAGGTAAGAAAAGGTATCCAGTGTACCCAAATCTGTTCTATTAAGCATTTACAGTTAATCCAATGGAATGTTGGTATGACTTCTAATGTAATTTAATTTTTATACAATAAAACTCCAATTTAAGAACTATTTAAGAGTCTCTACAGAAAGTTTTGATTAAAATAATGTAATTATCAGTATAGAAAGCTACATTAGCATAAACAAATCTCAGAGTAGCTCTGTTGTACTTCAGATGAGGAGTATTGAGCTGAAAAACTTTAATTCCAAATTAACTTGCACAGAAATTGACACTTAGATAATAAAATGCATTAATTATGAGTGATAAAGTTATTTTTGTGCACTTGTGTTTATAAATTCAGTCTTAATCACTCCTACCAATATTAAGACAGAACTGAAGAATTGTCTTTCCTCAATGGCAGCAAAAATTGCAAAAAATAAAAACTTTTCCCTCTAAAATGAGTATGTATTTTGAATTAATTTTTTTAATAACAAGCTTTCCCAGCCATCCTGTGCAGGTCTGGGAGTTAGAATTCGATGATCCCTGTGGATTCCAGCTCAGGATACTCTGTGGTTCTAAAATGTCTGAGCCTGGCAGTCCTGACCTGGGATAAGTCAAATCACACAACCCACAGGCTAAACCTCAGACAAAAGCCATTACAAGTCAAGCACTGAGAAATGCCCACAATCACAACAGTGATTAAACAGTGCTCCCCATTCCCATAGAAGTGAATTTCCATGTGGAAGTGCAAGAATCAAGCAGCTTAATTACTCATATTTCTCTGAGCCTCTGGGACAGGGAATGTTAGCTTATTTAATGCATAAATACTTCAGAGTAATTTCTCCCATATTTATTTTCCACTAGAGCATCAATCATACTCATTTGACAGGGCTCTGGAAAGCACAGTCTTTTGGACTGGCCATAAACAATGAAATATCCCAACCTTTTCAGAAGGTGAAGGGAAAAATGAAATTCCTACACAACTAAATGCAAGCACCCTGTTACACATATTTCCATGTGCATATTTCCCTAAAGATATAGAACTTAGTAATTCCCAGTTATTCCCCTTCCCTTCAGCCCTTTCAGCTCCCAGAAAGATGGAGAGGGAGTAAAACAGAATCTGAGACTCCAGACCAATGTTTAAAAGTCCAGCATTATATAGCAAAAATAGATTACATAGCAGGGATAAATAAAAAAGATAAATTATTTCTGTAGCCAAAATCAATCAGGATAACCTAGTCTAAAACAAAAGCAGAAACTTTTCCCCTAAAAGAGATAGTAAGAAAGGAAAGGATAAGATAAAGTGACACAATAAGTCTGGATGTTTTCCTATGGTTCTGAATTTTTCAGCTATTAAAAAAAATTAAAAATCATATTTTCAATCAGGTCTTTGTGCTCGGGCTTCACAGTCAAATCTTCCAGTGATGTCTTCTAAAGTTAGTTGAAGGTTGTGGATGTGCCTTTCCTTGCTTAAAGAACATGCCAAGAAACAGGAAACATGCCAAGAAAAGGAGGAATGGGAAGGAAGGAGTGTGCTGGAGGGTAAAAATAAAAGAAAAAATAGCCTACTGGATCTCTGAGTGTCTTTAATAGGATATGACATTATGTACGTGACGTGTACATCTGTAGAAACAAAGAGGTTCTTTTACTACTCTTGTCTGATACTGTGTATATAAATCTGATCATCTAGCCAGATATTGGCATGAAAAGATATGTGAATATAAGGATATAAATGACTAAAGCCTCCCTACTTAAAGATTTCAGATGGGGTTAGTAAATCTGGAATAGCAACAGGAGGGTGTGTAGCTACCTTCTTGAATAAACCACATTAATTTGAAGAAAAAAAAAAAAAAAACCTCTAACACTTTATTTCTAATAATCCTCTTCATTTGGGGTTGGATTTTTAAAAATGTATGTTTGTGTTTTCATAAAATGGAGAAAATTAAGTGACTTCTGTTTCCTTGAAGTACAATATAGAGCCAGTAAAGATCTGACTGAGTAGCTAATTTCTAAATATTAAGTAATTTTGTTACTCCTGGAAATATCCAAATCACTGCTGGATGACTGGTATCCAGTCTGCCCAAAAATATCAATATCCATACATTAATAAACCTCAAAATTTGTCTCCTCAGGTGATATCTCCAAGTCACATAACAGCTAATAGAACCAGTCAGAGTGTAAAAGAATGGGAATTGTCATTTTATAATTTATCATTTCTATAAAAATCTGTCTCTATTAAAGCCACTGTGTGTAAAATTTTTGAGCTAACCACTTCCTATTTTTAACACTGGTGGAAAGAGGCCCATCCAGAAGGTGATTCATCAGTTTATTTTAGACACTTAACCAGGGCTGTGATGGCCTTGGAGATGAACCTGAAATGAGCCACTCCCTGAGGTGCCCATGCACATTAAGACTCAGCATCCCAGCTTCTGAAGCCAAGTGACTACATGAAAAAAAGTTTCAGTTCAGGTTTTCATTAAACTTCCAATCCACTGATAATTCAAAGAAAAGCTAAAGAACAAAACCAGTAATGACTTAGGAATAATTTAAGATACTTTAATTTTTTTTTTCATATATTTTGGGCAAACTTTCTAGATTTTCAGTTGATTTCATCATCAGAATAGCTATAAAGAAGTTGACTGCTGCGTTTTTATTTTAGCTGTACTATGCCAGCCTTTTTGGAGGTTCCCTGCATCTGATATTGTGAGATCTCCTTCAAATTAGGAATAATATTTCTCAGGAAATTTTATTTTTTTCAAGTTAACAGCTATCTATTTATTTTAGTATTATGAATTTTGCATACACCAGGTAAAGAATCTTATTGCTGCCATTAAAGTTCAGTTACTTAGCTGTAGAGAAAAGAATACTTGGCTTATTTTGAAAGGTCAGCCATATTAATAGATGTTAATAAAAATCCTCAGAGAGGATCATGAGAAATTATAGTGTTTCTAATATTTTATATCAAGTCAAAAATCATACTTTTTTATTTTATATCAAGTCAAAAATCATACTTTTTTTTAAGGAGGGAAAAGGTAATTTATGACTGTTATAAATAAAGGCAGCTAAGTTAACTAGCATTACAAATGTTAAACAATATTTGCAAGACTTGTTGATGAACAGCAACAAGTCAGGAATTTTGAAATGCCATCTTTACAGTCTATTTTAAAGTATCTCTAAATTTGAGTACTTATCTTCTTTGATAAAGATAAACATGTGTTTATGTGTATGTTATCTTTATTTTATCTTGAGGACTGATCACTCATAGAGATTGGCCCTGATAGAAAAAAGCTTATAACTAACTATGTGAACACTTTGATTGGAGAAAAGTGTTTACTTAAAGTGAAATCAGTAACTAATACAATCAGTTTATGTATAAAACAATATCATTCATGAGAATGGTAAGATTTTCAAGCAAAAATCCTATGAATGTTGGCTGTTATTTTTCATTAAACTTAGACTTGGCTGCTCCTAAGTAAATTAGTTCTAAAACCATTTTTTAAAGCTTTTAATTTTTATTTCTATTGATGCATTAGGTCTAATATATACAACTTTCAAACAGCTCCAAAGGATCCAACATTTGTAATGTTTGCTACATATTTAGGAAGTTTTCTCTCCCAAAATTTAGATGTCTTTAATTTGAAGATTTAATTTTTTTTTTTCTAGAGAAGTTGATAAAACTTGTAATAGATAATAGACATATTCTGTTCCTATGGTATTACTGAAGAGTTTTGAAATCTCCTGGAATATGTCATTCTTACTTCCGACCTTTTTCTCTGATAAGGACTGAGGAATCCTTTGGATCTAGGGTATAACCATGTATTTCTTCCACACTAACTAAATTAAAATCCATACTCTGGAAAGAAGCTTATTGCCAGGAAACTGGACAAATCTAGTGTTGGCAAAGCCCAGGTTTTATTTTTTTCATTTTAATATCTTAGAGATTCCTACAGGCTGTGGATCTGCACCACATCAATAATGCAATTAGCCAAGGCTGTAAACCAAAAGCACATGTGGCATGCCCAGGTCCTCAGCAATGACAGAGGTCACCAGCAGTGGGCACGGGATGTCCCCTGGCAGAGGAGCCACCTGCAGGGAGCAGCCTTTGAAGCAAGGGTTAATGGAGAGGTTAGCATGGTCATGCACTAAGTGGCTGAAGAGGATATTGCTGCAAAAACAGTCACAGGTGCAATTTATTTGCTCCTGTAAAGAAGCCCCAACAAGGAAAAACTTTAGGAGCAAAACAGACAGTAGGTTGTGGTTATGTGTGCAATTGGAACACTTTTAATTATGCCACAGCAAAATGCTTCCTCTCCGCTAAAAGCTGCACACAGTAGACTCATAGCAAACAGATTTGTTGCCTAGTGAATTAAAACCAGATTAGGAAATGCTGCCATTGCTCATTCTTCGTGTTCTGGTAAGACATAATAAGGGTTAATTTGATCTGTTTGGTCATCAAGGGCTACTGGAACCTGTGTGCATCTGTGTGTGTGTGAGAGAGAGAAGGAGGCAAAACAAATAACCAGGACAAATTTCATGCAGAGCCCTTGATTTGGCAGTGTGTGTCTATTGCCTGAACATGCAGGAGTTTAGGAGGCTTTGCATTTGAAACTGGAAAACTGATGTCAGATTTCAGCAGATTTCCAGGTGCTTACAGATGTCCAGAAGTGTTTCTAGAGTTCCTTAAGAAGGATAAGACTACTCTGACTTTGGCAATGTGGCCCTCTGAGTTAATCTGCCAGTTTTGGTGCTTAAATACTTTAGGAATCTCATGCAGTTTTATGATCTGGTGTGCAGGTGACTGCCTTTCAGAGATCAGCTTAGCCTGTCCCACTTCTCTCTCCTGTTCTGTCTACAAACTTCAGCTTCCAGCTTTCTCAGAGCTGGCATCCCTCATTCAGTGCTTTTTTTCAATTCAACAGGGGCCCATCTCTCTTTCCACTGTTTTAAAATCACCCTCTTCATTCTGCAATGCCTTAAAATACAGGATGGTGAGTTCACAAAGATGTAGTTAAGACTAGAAGCTGAAGGAAGAGAAATATCATTCTTATAAGAACATCCACACTTCTTCCAGGCTGACCTCTTTACTAAAGTTATTCAAATTCCCTAAAGTAATTGTTTTCAAATGTTTGTCCCCAGAATTTCAGGTTCCATGGAATTTTTCTGCAAGGGAGTACATAAAGAGTAACCATTTTTGATGATTGTTAAACCATAGTTTTCAGTAACATTGGAAACAACTCTCACTAGGCTTAAATTTACTAGAAAATATTTATGGTGCCTACAGATTAGTAGAAAAGCATGAAAATCATCACAATAAGCTATGTGTTTTTCAGAAGTGATTATGATCAGTGAGTCTGGTGTGTCCTATCTTAACTTCTTCTTAAACTATAAGCCTACTGGCTCAAGGACAAGGCCCTGTGTAAAAAGGTTCCACAATAAATGCACAGAAAATGTGTTTCCCAAAAGCAGTAGTTTGCTGTTTGTTCACCACATGGCTGAAGTGTGAGTTTGCACAGCAACACTTGTGCACTGCATGTCACACACAGTCAAAATGGACTCTGCACCATTCAGTAGGGCCCTCTTAGTTTTGTTAAATCTTAGTTATAAATACTAACTATATAATTGTTATATATTATGTCCTCATGAGCTGTTTGCAGAGCATTCCAAATCGGATCTCAGCTGGTTTTGCTGACTTTTAAAGTAAAATATGATGAGAAAAGGAGAGATTTGATATCCTTACTACAGCATAGAGGTGCATCACAGATTTTCATTTAAGGCTGCAAGAAATGTCATCTATACCAACACTTGCAAAATGGTCAGGGTATGCACAGGCCTGGGGGACCTACTATGGACCTATTAATTACTCAGATGCCAAGTGACAGAAGGTGACAGGTTTGATGGATGTCTGACCAATATTGCAGCTTACAACTTTTCTGATTACCACTGCAGGAAGCTGAAGACAGAGGATTTGAGAATGAGAGATATGAAGGTTTCTCTTTGTAGGACGTCTCTGCTGGCACAGAATGGTTTCTACCACAAACTTGCTGAGATTCCTACTTGTTAAGAGCCATATGTGCTTGCAACCAGGACATTCTCAGAAGTGAAATCACAGATGCCTTAGAGTGCCCTGGGTTATTCATAGGATATTCTCACACCATGTGAGGTTTTTTGAGATTTTGTTCTTCTAAAATACTTTGTTGGCTCTATCCACTGTAGTATAAAACTTTTCACCACACATTATTCCACAAAAAATTATTCAAGTTTGAGATTCAGCATTTCAGGGCAGTGTTTCAGATAACCCTCTTCTCTTCCAAATATCAATCTTTTGCAACTCTATTTAGTTTATTTTCAGCTATATTTTCCATGTAATCTTATGTTTCTTTGGATGATACTAAGAACACAAAAGCAGTAGTTGATGGAAAGGACGATATATGTTGTTTTTTAAAACTTTTTCCATCTAATTTTTCAGACATGAGATAAAAATCTCATCTGCAACATTAATGCTGGAAAGACTATTCCTTTTCCTAAAAAATGAAGATGCTTATCAGATGCTGATCAGATGTCAGCCAGCCTTTTTTTCTAGTTGTGCAGTACTGCTTCTGAAGGTTTTAGTCCTATTTGGAATTTCTTTGAAAACAATCAGGACGCTGGAAATATTTCACTGGAGAAAACTTTCTTATAAGTGTTTAAAAAAAACCAAGCAAACAAGCTTCTAATTTTCTAGTAGCCTTGGAAGCCGTGGAGAAAACTGGAATGCCTCCCTCAGTAGCTCTTTGCTGTGCTTGAGGACAGGCAGTAAATCCAGAGAGCAAACTGGGAATGAAGGGAAGCAGGAAAGGAAGGAGTGAGGCAAGCAGGGAGGAACCATCACCGCGGCGTTGGTGGTATAGTGGTGAGCATAGCTGCCTTCCAAGCAGTTGACCCGGGTTCGATTCCCGGCCAACGCAGCATCATTTTGACGCCGTTCCCAGCGGAGTGAGGAGGTGCTGCCATCCCTTAATCCCGGCCATCCTCAGGGATGCTAGAGCCGGGAAGAGGAGAGAGAGTTTGGAGAGGTGTAGCACAACCGGGATCCGGGTGGGTGGGAATCCCACGTAGTACAAGGGCCGGCAAAGATGTTTCTGCTAGAATTGGGATAAGGGGGTGACTCTGGGTTTATTGCGCACAGGAATTGTCAATGGGTGAAAAGGGCTTCCTTTGTGCTGGTGGGAGTGTCTGTTGCTTCTGGAGCAGTGGCGGTGTCCGGGTCTGGCCACACGACTGGAGATCAGTGGGAATTCTGCAGAAGTCTATACAGTGATGGTTGGAGACTCTGGCAGTTCTGATCTGAAGAAATAAGAGAGGGCAAAGAAGGGGAATCCTATTAATAGGAGAAAATATCTGAAGGCAGGGTGCAAATAGAATGTAGCCAGGCTGTGCACAGTGGTGCCCACTGGCAGGACAAAAGGGAAAGGGCAGAGACATGTTGGAAGGTGCCCTCTGAACTTCAAGAAGCACTTTTTCATTTTGGGGGTGGCTGAGCACTGGTACAGGTTGCCCAGAGAGAAGGTTGTGAAGTCTCCTCCCTGGAGATTTTAAAAAGCTATTTGGATATGGTCTTGGACAACGAAGCTTTCCTGCTTCAGCATCAGGGTCGAGCAGATGGCATCCAGAGGTCCCTTACAACCTCAGCTCTTCTGTGCATCAAGCCAAGCAGTCCAGCCAAGGTGAGAGGTGAGGGCAGAGGAGCACGAAAGGTGTTTGTGATTTCTCCAGGGGGTGGAACAGCACCAGGAGGGAGCTGAGGGAAGGCAGCCAGGAAAGGTGTGTCACTCCAGCAGAGCTAGAGCAGTGCATACAAGCTGTGATTCACCACAGAGACAGCAGCTGGTACCTTCTGATGATACAGCAGAGTCTAGAGTCAGGCACCTCCCAGGAAGACTCGCTGTCTGTGCCCAGTCAGGTTCTCTGAGAGGGCCAACCAGTTCTGGTGATGCAATTAATCACTGTCAATCCCATGGCCCAGAATCTTGTTATAATTGAAATCTGACTCTTGACAACTCTTTCAGAGAAAATGTTCCATCTCAAAGCAATTTTGAAATAATTTCTATTATGTTTCCAAAAGCTATTTATATGACGATTGCAGACAGGACCTACTTACATGGTGGGCTGCAGTGAATGGAAGAAAATGCAATTATAATGAATGTTCACCTCTTTTGTTTCAGAGTCCCTTTTTATTTTATTCCTCACAAAGGAGAAAATGCACTCATAGGTTTATAGAAATCGAAAGAAGGAAAGGGCTAAAGGTGCTGAGCTAGCCCAATGAGAAGTTCTAGCCATTTGCACTTCACAGCTGACTAAGAATGTGTAATGACTAGAGTTCCTAGAATGAGTGGAGAATAGGAGATACAGGCTGTGAAAATGTAGTTAAAATACACCAGGTAGATTTACGAAAGGTTGATATTGGGATGAGGATGAAACCTTCTAGAAGAGAAGACGTTCTGGAAGCAGTGGTTGGATGGGAGACAAGGCACTGAAACTTAAACCAGAATTTTACCTTCCCAGATTCTGATGGTAACTTTTTTGTTACTAAACTACTAAAATTAAGCTAATGGGTCAAAATTATTAATTACCCTCTTGAATCATATTAGACTTCTACAGGGAAAAAATAAAAACAAAAAATCAAACTTGTTTATATAAGCCTGGATCTAACTAGATGGAAAACCCACACATGAAAGCCTAGAAAATGCTCCAAAAGGAGCTCCTGAACCACCAGGGATGCTCCACTTCAGGGCAAAGCCAGAGGCTAGATGGAGCAAGCAAGGCATCACACTCTTAGTACATGGGTTACTCAAGGTCTACTAACAGCCATTCCTATCAACTTCAGGCTTTAGACTGAGCTCTCAGGTGACAGGTGAAAAAGGAGACAAGAACAATATGAAACTGCAGGAGGGATTTGGACTCAGTGTGCTACACGTCCACAAAATATAAGTCAATACTCTATGTACTTGCTCTTGTAGCAGTTCTCATAGGTGTCACTGTGCTTGCCAGATGTGTTTCTCACAGTTTCTTATATCTGTAGTAAGTGGAAATACAAAACTTGGCATTTTCTCATGACATAAAGGCAGTAACTTTGCTGAAAACGTGTAAGCTATGATATGCTTCTGGATTTTTTATTTTTTACTGCACAGGAGGGCAGTAGCATGATTTTTTGTTCAGCTCTACTTTGACACAGTTGGAATTGTGCAAAGTCTTGAGATGTCCTTGTAGTGGGCACAGTGGCAGCATTCTACGCTAGCAATACTCAATTATAGGGTCTCACAGCTGACTGGCAATGAGCTGTGATGCAGCTTTGCAATCAGCTCCCAGGAAAGGTACAATGCCATTTTAGAAGCAGGATGAAAACCACATTCACACACAACTTCATTCACAGAATTGTGTCTTACAACCAGTGTATCACAGAATGGCCTGGGTTGGAAGGGACCTTAAAGATCTTCTGGTTCCAACTCCCTGTCGTGGATGAAACCCCCCCTTCACCAGATTGTTCCAAGTCCCATCCAACTTGGTCTTGAGCACTTTCAGGGATGCAGCAGCCATAATTTCTCTGGGCAACCTATTCCAGTGCCTCACCACCCTCACATTGAAGAATTTTTTCAATATCTAAACTACACCCACTCTCAGTTTGAAACCACTCCCCTTTGTCATGTCACTGTATGCCCTTGTAAATATCACTCTCCGTCTTTCATGTAGTTGTCTTTGATTCATTCCTTCTCTTTTTTTTTGAGTACAGGGAAAGAATTTACCTATTGCTATTATGGATGGCTTAAAAACAGAAGAGAGAACTTACTCATTGCAGGAGCAATTATCTAAATATCAAAAATAAATTCTTTACAAAATTTGCAGCACTCTTCTTGAAAAAAAAAGTCCTTGAGCTTGAAACAAAAGTCCTTGAGCTTTCCATCCACAATAATCTGAGATGTGATATTTTAAATATCAAGCATTAAACTCAAACATCAAACTATCAAATATTAAAACTTTTTTTAAAAAAACATCACAATTGTTTAAACAGTCAATGTGCTGACTGATATAATTCCACTGTGTTCTTCAGCTTCCTGCTCTAGATCTGTGTATTCACATTTTGACATTTGTCTTACAATTAATTTTCATAATTTTAGAGTATAAAGCAGATACATTAATTTAGTGTTTGCTGCACACTTAATGAAAGTAAGTGTAAAAATATTGAGGATCCTCCACTTTTACATTTTTGGTGCTCAAAGGAAACAGGAAGGAAGGAAGGAAGTGGCGGAAGGAAGGAAGCGGCGGAAGGAAGGAAGGCAGGAAGGCAGGAAGGCAGGAAGGAAGGAAGGAAGGGACACATATATACACCCTCATGCCTTTCTGAGTGCATGATTTGACTAACATAGCCATAGCAGTCTTTCTGAAAAATGGATAATAACACAGTATATGTTTTTTCATTTCTTTTCTTCATCTCCTCAAAATAGACTCAGGTAGTTTTTTATGCTCTAGCAAATTTTTGGATTATCCAGAAGGAAAAATATACTTCCAAGAATCTTATGAAAATTCCATTAACACACATTTTGGCCTGAGACTTCTTTGAACATCAAAGTAAGCTACAAGTTAATTCACTGGCATGCAGCTGCATTTGGTGCTATGCTCATCATAGTGAGGAGGCCTTTTTCAGTTTCCATCTTTCACTGCTTATGTCAAACAGTTTACAGAGAGGCAATATAAATTCAGACAGAGTGCTAGGAATGCCATCAATGAGTTTGGGAGTTTACATTGTGTTTGTGTGAGGTCACTGCATGTTGTCTTCAATGATCAATGGCCTGGTGAATGCTTTTAAAGCCAGGGGCTACCCTCAGTGTCTTCAGTTACTCCATGTTAGGTTATGTTTTATTAGAAGGGCTCAGGCAATTCTTCTCTTGCATTTTTTTATAATGGATTTGTGGCTGTTCAGTGTTTTTTGGTGGCATTTCCCTGTATTCATAACAAGAAGTCAGGTGACCAGTAAGATAAATTATATTTAACCTAGAGGTGACAGATGTAGCAGAGGTGAAAAGGTTATATCTATTAATAAACAAAGTTTGAAAGCCTTTTAGCACCATCTTTCACATCACTCTTATCTGACCTTTTGCACAAGATGACTTTCACAGGGTTATTACACTGAGTAGAGGAAAAAACCAACTATTTTTGTGGTTTTTCTTTTTTTTTAATTAAAAAAAAATTAATCATTAAGAATTTCAAGTTGTCTTCCTGAATGAATGAACGAATGAAGTGCTGGTGGTACTGCAGATGAAAACTGGATGGCAAACTTGGATTTTTCACTTGGATGAAAAAATATGGTAGGTTTATTTTGGTCCCAGTGGGTGCTGACATTTTAACCCACTTATCTCTGATTTATTCAATCCTTGACAGTCCCAAAAAGTGATGCATTTTGCCTGAAGGCTCTGTAGGTGAGGCAAGTTGACATATGCTTTTTCTTTCTGTTAAGGGGGTAATCTCCTCTGCAGTCCAGTGAGTGAAGCAGGGGGAAATAGAAAAGGAAAATGTTCATGATAAGGATTATTTTTTCCAAATTCCTTGTGTTTATTGTATAAAATAACTCTTGGAGTTTACTTCATATAAATGCAGCCTCTAAAGATTAATGTCTACATGATCAATAGTAATCCACAGGTTGTTAAAAATAAAATTTATAGCATGGTAAAGCTAAAAATAGTTTGGGATATTCTTGAATAATTGTTTATTTTAACTTCTATGCAAATAAAAATACTCAGAGAATACATAGATAGACTCTATATGGACTAGGATCAGGTGGAAATACATTTTATACTTCCACACTTAGACAACTTCCAATACACCTCATAGACCTCTAAGATCATCAAGTCTAAGCTTTGTTCCAATACCACCATGTCAACACAACCATATCAAGAAGTGCCATACCTGCTTGGCTTTGATAGGTTTGACTTGTTCTGAGTTCCAGAGATAGTGACCCTCCCACTTCCTGGGAAGCCTGTTGCAATACTTAGCCACCTTTTTAATAATTTTTTTCTATAATATCCTCCTTAAATCTCCCCTGACACAACTTGAGGCCATCTTCGCTTGTCCTACCACTGCTTTCCTACCTCAACTTTCTGCAATCTCCTCTCAAGAAGCTGTAGAGAATGACAATATCTCTCATCAGCCTGTTTTTCTCCAGGCTACACAGCTTCAGCTCCCCTGAATTTGGATTTATGTTTGAGACCCTTCACCAGCTTCATTGCCATTCTCTGGGCACACCCCAGCACCCAGGAGAGCCCAAAACTGGACACAGGCTTAGGGTGGGACCTCACCAGTGCCATGTTCAGGGGCACCATCACTGCCCTGGTCCTGCTGGTACAAGACAAGATGCCACTGACCTTTTTGGCCACCTGGGCACACTGTGGCTCATGTTTAGATGCCTGTCAACCAGCACACCCAAGAGCTTCTCTGCTGGGCAGTTTTTGAGGCACTCTTCCCCCTGCCTGGGGTTGTTGTTACCCAGGTGTAGGACACATCACTTCACCTTGTTTAACTCTGTACAATTGCCTTGGCCCACAGATCCAGCCCTGTCCAGGCTGGCCTGGGTCTCAGGGTCTGAAGTTTAGTTCTGTTGTATAGCACAGACAGATCCTGATCTTAAACTAAGTGTGATTAATATCAGGGAATTACCAGTAAAATCTGATCCTGCATTTCTGGGTTGTCTGCAAAGCTGAAAGGCAAGGAACCCAAGTGAAAGAAAAATGAGTGGGGTATGGTCAGAATGTCTTGCTTCAGGGAATAATTTCAGGGATTAATTCTGGGAGGAAGGACAGGGTCCCACCACCTTAGCTAAGAGTGCACACAGGAGTTTGCTTTTTTATACCTTGAGGAGAAAAACCTTGTGTTCCCAGCTAGCATTTGCAATGTTTTAGGATGCATTCGAAGCTGAAACTGAGGAAACTCACCTATACCTGACTGAAGAAATGTACTCCCAGGGAGCACACAATTTCCTTCCAGGGCTTGAAGCATTGGCTGCCTCTGTAACTAATCTGGTGTCCAGCCTATGGATTTCTGGGAAGATGTGCCATCTTGTCTAATGTCAAGTTGTGCAGCATGAGAAATGCAGAATCAAGAAGGTTATTTCTTCTACAACTGGCCATGCTGACTCCTGTCCTTTTAGCCATATAATAGTTAATTTTTTACTGGAAATCAGTTGATGTTTTTTTGAAAAGTGAAATAAACCTTGATTTCTGCTGCTTCTTTATCTCAGTTTAGGGGTGAAAAACAAGTGAAAACTCTGACTTTTTGTTGTTTATTCCCAATTTCCTTGTAGACATAATATAGAAATGGTAATTGGAGAATAAGGCCCTCTAGAAGAAAGAAACATTAATTAATGTTTTATTATAAATAAGTTACCTTAAGGATTGTCATTTTCATAGGTATGCAAAGATAAATAGTGGTTTAGAATGACATAATGTGTAACTAATTGCCTGATAGAAATGATCAGAAGTACAAAGAAATCAGAAATCCTGACTAAGTTTCCACTTTATACTTTTGTCTCCGCATTTATGTACTTCTTTTTCATCTGAGGCTGTCAAACTACTTCAGAGCTATTAAAGTTAAATGGCATAGTCCATTTTCCAGCAGCAAAAGGGCAAAATTGACTGTTGATGCACCCCATTAATTTAGAGACCTAAGGCCTGATCCAAGTCTCCTTCAAGTCAAACAACACAGCTACTGACTATTGGAAATTGGCTGACACCAGTAGCTGCAAGCAAAACCAAAACAGGAAATTCTGTTCTCTCTGTTCTGCATGCTCAGCAAACCCTCATATGGATCCCCCATTTAAGAGACACTTTAACATATTATTCATTTAGCCATTATTTTTCATTCCATCCCAGAAAGTAATGTGTTATTCTCTCTTGATAAATAAACACACTCATATGTTTAGATGGTCTTCCAGAGAAGTAAATAACTCTTCCATTATTTTATCTACATTTCTATCAGATGCTTTGCAACAGTTCAAGTATAATAACCAGCCTAGTGCTCGTCCCAGGCTTGTACTGAGTCTTCAAACTGCTAACAAAATGAAACATGAAATCAGGATTTATGTGACCTGGATGACATATGATCATTTTTTTAGATTAAAACAGCCCAGCCTAAACCCACAGTGTGCTTAATTGTTTCATATTCCCATTCACACTACTGCTTTGTGGCATTTATTTCTCTGACATTTCAGACTGTCCCAAAGCAAACATTGCATTAATCCTTAGAGTCTTTGCTCATTCTCTTATCTGTTCATTGGAACTGAGACCTTTCTGTGCTCACACAAGAAGACTAGGATCATAAATAATGCCATTGTCAAATCATTCTAATTTCTCTTTAAGAATTCTTGATAATTCTAAAAAACCTTGAATAAAACCTTAGTAGCTGACTTTGGAAGGCAGCACTGGAAAGCTGCCATGAAGGGCAGCATGTTCTGTCATCAGCAATTTCTTATTTCCAGAATCTGAGCTTTAGGTGTACAACACAATTTTAAAAGAAGTTTCTGTAATTTCCTTATATTAATAAATAATTTCATATTATTACAGTTTCACTTGAGAAAAAACCGTTGATGACTGAAGCTTGTACACTGCAGGTACTAATGAGCACTGAGGTCTCTTCTCTTTGGAAATTCAATAGGAAATGAAAAGGCAGGTTTTTTAAAAGAAATTATATTTATTAGCAAGGAAAAAACCCATGCTGGATTAGGTGCTTCTACAGCTCATATTACCATAAAGTTAGAGCAACTTGAAGTTTTCAGCGTTTTTTGAGAAGTAGTGAAGAACTGTCCTTCCCAGTTTTGCAGAATGGTGAAAAAAGGCAACGGAGCTGCATTTTGTGTCTCTAAGGCATAAAAGAAGCCAACCAACTGCCTCAGGAAAATCTGTGACATAGCAGCTACTTGAATCCAGATTTTCTAATGGTCTGACCAGTGGGCTGTTCTTCCCATCCTGCAATTGGAAAAGTTATTTTAAAACTGCAAATATACCTTTTGGTGCCTCAGAATAGTTTCCTCTCAGCAACTTCTACCAGCAGCTTGTATTCTGGTGCCTCTCACCATTATCTTAATTTCTCCCTGTGGTTTTGCAGACAACTCCCTCCACTTCTTTCATTCTATCCATTCCACTTGGAATCTGGCCCCACGCTCCCCAGCCTGCTTTTCAGTGCTGGGAAGAGGAAAGGACACATCATTAGTGCTCAATGGTTTTCTCAGCAGGTAATCCTAGCCAGATAAATTAGTCCATATTTAAAGCCCTAGGTCAGAGGGTTTTACTTTGTGGACAGTGGGAGGGTCTGAGTTTCTGTGCAGTGAAGACAAGTCCTTAGAGAATGCCTCAGCAGAGGCAGTGCTTTTTGCTGGCAATTAGAGCCAATTTGGTGTAAAATTATAGGTCTCGTGTCTTTGAACGAGTATGCTGAAACAGTTATCTCCAACAATTTTGTGGTACAGACATACAATCACAACAAAGCCCTGTGAATCCATGAGAGATTTCCATGGGGAATCAGGGTTAGAAACATCCAGCCCCTGGCAGTCTAATTAGCCATAGTTTGTTTTGCTGACTGCAGTCTTTAAAGTCTCCAGTTATCCCTCATACATGGTAGAACTGGTAGACCATTAGGGTCACAGTGCTCCTGTGATGTGTGACCCAGTCTGGATTCTGGTGGTTTCGTGCCAGAGAGGATTGTCCTGCCTGCCTGGGCCTGGTCATTTGGATGTCACCACAGTGCCCCACTGTGCTGCCGGCGAGGGGCTGAGGTGACACGATGAAAAGGGGAGATCTTCCTTCTCTGTCCTCCTTTGTATCTTCCATGGTGTGAGGCCTTGATCCCATTTCTGTCCTTCTGAAGCCCTTACTCATGGCATATAATATTAAAAATCACCTGGGAGACTCTGTGGCCTAGCTTGACCAGAGAAGGGTTAAAAGAAGTTAGTAGCATGGCATTAGGCAAGCCTGAAAAATCTGTCCAAAAAATCTGGATAAACACCTAGGTCGATTAGACCTCACTGAGCTTTGTCCTGCCAAAGCTGTCTGGCTGCAGTTTTTGGCTGGGTAATTTAAAATCATATCACATACGGATACACTATACTGCTTTTACAGGAGGGTAACCTTAGCCATAGTTTAACTCAAGTGTTATGTGTTGTGAATCTCTCCAGATAACTCAGTCTGACCACCAGTACGGGACAACTTTTCATTCAGAGACTTTTGTTTTACATTCCATATTAAGTTTACTTAATATAGATTACCAGATACTCCAGAGAGAATCAGCTGCCATCACTGTTTAGTTTTTTCTCTGCAGAAATCAAATTAAATAACATATCTAAATCCTTAAAGCAGAGTGGCAGTGTCTGTTCTGGCTCCATTTTCACTTGTGCAGCACTTTTTTTAGGAGAAGAAACCTCTTCATGCTTTCTCAGGAATTCACTAAAGATTAGTTTAGATTCACTAACAAGGGAGCCTGGTGGAAACTCCATAATGTTCCAATTTTCCAGTTCTTCACCACAGATGTATTTTCTACCTATGGCAATTACATGCATCAGGATGGATCATAAAATGGTATTCACTAAATTTAATTTACAGTCTCTTGTATGGTTCCAAGTTAACTTTTGATTTTGATGGAAAAAGACACAGCCTTAAAACCATCAAACTCTCTTAAATAAAAGCCAACTACTCTTTTTTTTTTTTTTAAAGCAAATTTATCTTCTCACTCTGAAATATGAATTGAATCTTTGTGGAGTCAGCAATGCCAGGATTTCAGTGGTGCACTGAACTAAATAAGGCCATAAAAAATGTGTCATTTTGCACCTCATGAAAATGAGTTTAGCCAGGTCTCATCCTCAACTTGTGCATAATAACCAGAGACATTTCACCAGAGATATCCTGATACAGTAGCTTCAGAAGAGGATTAATGTACCTTTAAACTATATCAGTTTTTATTGGCTCACATATTTAAAAGAATCCAAGATTTCTTGGCTGATATTAAATGGAAACTCTCTCAGAGCACAATTATACCATACTAGACCCATAAACTGCATGCCCACTCTTCCCTAGGCCTCCTGAAAACTGCTTCCTGCAGTGTCTTTTTAACATGCACAGATATGTAATATTAATCAATTATATTCTGGGAACTTATTTACCTTAATTCTTACATGATGCTTCTGGATCTTTTTTTTTTTTTAATTAATCCATGGATTTAAGGGTGGAACTCTGTCAAATTTTTCACTGTAGAGCATCCTGAATAGTGGCTAAAAAATCATTGTCCATATGTAAGATCAATGTTTGGAATGCATGAATACACTTTAATTGGTTTTCAAGTGATCAGCATGGAAGACTGATGGGTTTTTACACATACCCTGGCAAAAAAGAGAGTTTGGAGATTTCTGCAGCAGCTGGAAAGAGCAGCAGCATGTGCCCAACCATTTCTGGAGCCAAAAAGCAAATTTTCTGTGCAGCAGAGCCCAAAAATCTTTGGTTGAAATACCCTTAGTGACCTCTGCCAAATGAGTGAGTAAACTCAATCAAGCTAGGTAATGGCAGATTTTGCACCCTAGAATGCACTGTAATATTCCTCAATTTTGGCAAATAAGTGGATTAACATTTTGCTCAGCAAATGGTAGAAATAAGTGAATTTAGTGGAACCATAAAGGCTCTGGTACATGTGATACTTGCCTTCTGCCTTTATGGATAAAATCACCTATGGCCAATAAAACATTCTCAATCATTCTCAGTTAGCCAACACAAAGGCAGCCTATGGCATCAGACACAAATTTATGTCTTAGATAGTCAGAAAAGCCACAGGGTGTGATATGAAGGGGACTAAAAATGACTTAAGATGTTGGCTGTTTCTGCTGTGAGGCAGATTCGTTAGGTGCCCGCCTTTGATGTAAAACTGATCTGTGCTCTTTCCAAACTGTTTGGAAAGAGAACAGAAACAAAGTAGCTATTTCACTTTCTAAAAAATATGGATATCTAATTATTGTTTTTTCAATGGTGAACTAAATTTTGATTTTGAAAGGACAGGATATGTTTGAAAACATGATGTACTATTTTTTTTAGATCTTCAGTGGGTTTGTATATGTGCTGATCCACGGAGTTCAGCTGAGTGGCATAGACTTTGTAAGAACCAGCACTTCAATTTTAAACCAGCAGCAAAAACCTGCCTGGTCTCTAAATTTATAAATTATTGACACAGAATCAGTGAGACTGCAATAGCTAATTGGCCCCTCTGGTCAATTCTCAATGGTCCAGAGAAGTTCATTGGTTTCAGATAAAGGTTTTTAGCTGAGCTGTAGGCTGAAATATTCCCAGAGTTTGAACAAGTTCATGCTCTTTGTTTGCTTTTTAAATAGCATATATCAAGGCCAAGTCTTGGGAAGGAACAATGAGGTCGAGATAGGACCTTGGTAAGGAAAAATGTAAGATTTGGAACTGACCTCTAACATGGATTTAGTCTTGAAATACTGTATCTTAAAAAGCAGAATTTCAACATTTGTGGTTGTAGGTCTAGGAATTTATCTACGAATTTAAGAGCGTACATAGAATTATCCAGCTGTGTGTTTTGGGTCAGTTGTTTTATTATTTCTGTACAAGGTCCTAATATCACACTATTGTTGTTCTTAAACAATTTACAATGATCTCTCTTTTAAATCCAGGAATAAAGGTTTTCTGCCATCAAAATTTTAAGTTTTATCTGGGGAACATTTCAGAAAAGATCAATTCAAATTGGCCAAATATTTCCTCACATGAAGCAACTTAAAAATAAAATTATGAACCGAGTCTTTCTCTTATATAATAGAGGTGTGAAATTTTGATTTCTGTTACCAGGGAAACCTATAGGTTATATATAGGTGTGCTGTTTCCATAAAATGAGCAAGTCATCTCAGTTCTGTAGTGTGTATGTGGGAAGAACTGAGCACTTCTAAATGGGATTCACAGAGGTGATGCACTAAGGGGGTCCTGGTTCTAAGTACAGAGGAAAGTGGGAAATCTTGCACCCAGCACCCTGGGGAGGGTCAGGGTCTCATTACTGGGCCACCTTCACCTTGTTGAGAGTCAAGTAGAGGGGCTGCCTCTAAGAGTCACCTTTAGCAGCTTCATCTAAGCTCATCACTTTTAAAGCTGAAGATTGTTAGACACCATCTTCCACTAAAGACACAGATTGCTGCAGAAAGACTGCTTACAGGCAAGAAGTATGATTTCTGTAATAACTTTCCTAGAACTGACTCTATAGTTCCTCAAATTGAAAACATACAGTCATTACAAAAAAAGATCTACTTCAAAGAAGGATAAAGAAATATATATTAATGCACTAGGAAAAGTTTGGTCAGTTTAGAAAGTCAAACCTTCTTATTAGAAGTTATGAACAGTTATAAATATTTCAGAAGCCAAATACTAGACATTTTCAGAAGACCCTGGTAAACCAATTCCATATTTACTGTTTATAATCTTTCTCTGACATCAGTGGGACTATACACAGCTGCAAGCAGATACACTACTGAATGCACTGTCATGGTAGACTTAACATGAATGAGGAGCCCAGCGGCTGCTTTGCACAGAGGAGAAGCAAAATAGTGAAAATAGGGATTAATATATGGCTTGATTATTATATAATAATGATATTATTAAGCAAAAAAGCCTATTTTATCCACTTTAACAGGATTTTGGTAGTGTGTATGTTATTCTCAAGGCTGCAATTTTGATAATATGGGTATTCCCACTCCTTTTCCGTCACTGTGCAATATGTTGTCCAGGCTTGGAGTTTCGGGTAGTCTCTTCTGCAAGGACATGGTTCTCCAGTAGCTTGGCAGAATCAGAGGACCTCTCTGCTCCTGACATGTTGTTCTTCCATCTCACCCATATTGTACCAGCACTTCCACAGGAACGTCAGGTCTGAAGGCCAGGCCAATAAGCAGGGAACTTTCTAGGAGAAACTGCATCTGGTAATTTCATTGATGTCATGACATGCAATGAGCTGAAACAGTGAGAGTTCTTTTATGCTAACATTATGGAAACTGGGTTTTCTTTTTATTTTGGAGCTGGCAAATTAGATATGAAGCCAATATCACAAACATTTTTATTAAACAAAGAAACAGCTCTTTTAAGCAATGAACTATTAGCTCCTAGTAGCTTGACCACGTGCCAAATTAATTGGGTTAAATGCATTCTGCCAACCTAAATCTCTTTGGCAGTTTCAGGTGCTCTAGTTACTTTTGCTACTCTTTGCTTCTCCTTCTGGGGCCAGAGTCTACCACTGAATGTGCATGTTTCCACTGACTTGTGTCCAAGGGCAGATTTTGGCTGCTGGAAATGGTTGTGCGCTGTAGTGCTACTGGCCCTGAACTGATTCCTTCCATCCAAGGGGTAGCTGCATTCCACTGAAATGATGATCCTTTTATTCATACAGGGTGTTTGGAAAAGGAGTAGGGAAAAGGAATAGAGAGCAAAGAATAATAGAGGTTTGAATTATGAAGCCTGCAGAGAACATTTGACTGTAATAGGGTCCTACTGACCTTTCTAAAACTGAGAGGCTGTGGTGCTTTTAAAAACTGCTGACATTTGCAGTCTTCAGAATTTGGACAGTCATAACCCACAATTACGGGCATACTAAGGACCTCCTTATGAAGACAAATTCTTGATGAGACACAGATGTTTCTCGGGACCATACCCATGTTAAAAAAAAAAAATTCAAGCAACTGAATTGGTGTTCTTCAAGGCATCTTTAGGGTTTTGGTGTTTCTAATTAAAGTTCTGTGAGGCTGCAGACAGAACAAACGAGACATCAAGCTTATTAACCTTGTATAGCATGCTTATAACATATTTTCCTGTTTCACTTGTAATGTGTGCTTTCTTGTATGTTTTTAAAAGGGCAGAAGATTCTTACACATTAAGTTACATATATTTTAATGAAGCTGAGGGCCCACCTTTCTCTCACAGCTGTAGAAAGTTAGTAATCCTAAAACAACATCAAGTTTTGTAGCATAAACCCAGATTGAGCATAGATGGACTTGATGTGATATAAAAACAAATAAAAGGTGAGAATGCAATGATTTGTTACCAGGAAGCTGAATAATGGAAGGGGATTAGATAGCAGGTGGTGGTGGGTGTAGATGCAGGCAATGTGAGAGTGCTGCAGCACCATCTGTTCACGCTGTTCTCACACCATTAGCTGGGAGTTTCTGTTGCAGACCTCTGAGCATCTGGCTGTGCTGCTGGGGCTGCAGCCTCCCCTCCTTTGCAGGGGAGAGTGTTAGCTTTCTCTTGGAACCTTTTTGCTCTCTTTCTTCGTACATTCCGTGCTCCCATCTCTGGCCTTTAAACTGCCCATGAACTAAAACACATGAACAATTCATGCAAAACCTGTGCCTGCTAAGGAGAGTGGGATGGATAGCAGCAAATACAAGCATGGCCTATGCTTTGTTCTTATTAAAACCATGTGGGGATTGATCCATGACCTGATGTAATGGTCCATCTTCTGTTTGCAATTGACCTTGTTGATAGATAGGGGAGCAACAGCAAACTGTCAGGGGCTGAGACTTCGGTGGGCTGGAGGCTGCACAGCCAAACAGCACAGCCAAACAGCAGAGGTGTTGCTTGTCTTAGGGAGGTTACACAAGCACGATATTCACCTGGGAATCCATTATTTTCTTTCCTATGGTATACTTCAAATATTTGGGGTTTTTTTTAATCATAATAACAATAATAACAACAATATATGTCGTTAAGAAGTTTAAATTTTTGCAGCATTCAAAAATTGTTGTAATTGCCTTATTTAGAAATACACAATTTACAGATATTAAGGCAACTTTATTTCTTTTAAACCTTCACTATTTCCTTAGCAGAGGCACTCAGCTTGTCTCCTGATCTCCATGCAGTTTCCTGTAAAGGGTATATATTACCATAACCTTTGAAATGGAGTGGAAACCAGGAGTTTATTTCCAGACCTGGATCCAAAGTAAAGTCCTATTTGGGAGCTAAAATATGTTTCAGTGTTGAAACATTTCTTTGATAGCTAGGAAAAGCTTTTCCATACTTTTGTGATTTAAAAATACCTGCTTGTCTCCAATTTGGCCATTCTATAAACAGCATTGCCTCTTAGTGACATCTGCTGGAAGAGATAGCATTGAAACATGTTCAGGTTTTCTCCACGCCTGCTACCTGCCAGCATTTTAGCTCCTAAGGGAAAAAACCAACTCACACTGTATTTCAGAGCAATATCTGGCCAGTTCTGCTTTGAACTTTTCCTTATCCCACAGGACAACTGTTCTTCACCTTCTTCTTGTCCTGACATAAAGGGAATGACCCATATGCCAACATGACAAGGATCCAGAAAGTTATAAAAGCTCCATTGTAAGGCTAAATCCTTAACAGGGATTAGAGCAGTTTGCACGAAGGAAAAGAGAGGAAGTGCATTAGAGCAGGAAGTCATTAAAATAACGAATCACTTGGCAGAACTCAGTTTTTTCTATAGGGTTTATACATTTTTTTGCAAGCAGATTTACATTTTCAAGATTGTCAATTTAAGCTGCATCCTCTACGTAGCTTTTCTTCTGCTACTTCTGGCCAAGAAAACCAGCTGGAGGAGATTAGCAATGAACTAAAATGGGAATATTTCTCTCTTTTTTCTTCCTGAAACTGTTATGATGTGCATCTCTTTACTGCTTTGTTTTGGCTATTGTAGCTGTAACTCTATCATTGAGTGTTTTGATATATCTTGTACTTATTGTTGACTAGAACATGCATATTACTATATAAACCTAGAGACTGAATTGTTTCAAAAGTATATCTGGGCATATGTGACTAAGATTGTGAAGTCACAAAAAGAGGATGAAGGTTTTTTCAAGCTTTGTGATTAGTCTACATTTTCATGGAAACAGTAGAATAGACTGATCTCTGTGTAAATCAGTGAGAAGATAAAGAGTTTCCCTAGAGAAAGTCAGGAATTTTATTTCAAGAAATAACAAGTCATCATCTTTTTTTTTTTCCCCCACTTTGTCAGGTTTGCTTGGGACAAACACCAGTTTGGAGCAGATATCCAGATCTCTGACTCTGCTGGCTGATGTTAGGTGAGGTGAGTAACCCCTCAAAGACTACAAGAACTAACAGCTTAAAGCATATATACAAATTTCCAGGAAAGGCAATATTTGCAAGTGAAACAACTGTTTACTAGATTTTTTTTTCTATATCTGGGAAAAATGAACCAACTTTTGAATATGCAGACTTTGCTTAAGTCTGAAGTACATACAAGTTCCCAGACTGACCTGGATCTCTTTGCATTTACTGCCTAGGGCATCTCCTGCTCTTTATATATGGATTCTTGGAACTCATCACCTTTTGGAAGTGAAAGCCAATATTTGCCACCCTCTGCTTGTTATCACCTCACCTGGAAAGATGCATTCCTTGGGTTATTATGCTCTATTTTTTTTTTTAACATCTGCAGTTCTGATTTGAATTAACAGTCGAACTGTTAATCTGAATCTGAACAGTTTGTTCACAGATACAACTTTTTTATGCATTACTAATCAAATCTATCATCGATGTAATCCTCTAGACTGCACTGGCATTGTGTTGATTACATCCAGGTACTTAAGTTGAAAAAATAAAACATGCCACCATCTCACTTGGATAATTTCTACTGTGATTATAGGATATTTAACCCCCAGAAAAAGGAAGTAATTGCAGTAGGAAAAGGAATTGGATTTCAGTTATATACACATCATAGCAAATGAAATGTGTAATTAAACAGATGCATTTTTTTGACAATATAATTTGAACCTTTGTATACAGTTCCTGACCCTTAGTCCAAAACTAAATTCCCTCTCACCAATTACCAGTGTTCAACTGTTCCTGAACACTCCTATTGTCAAAGCTTTGCACTGTTGTTCTGTGTGGGGTTACTTTGCCCTGAAATAGCCAAGGCTGAAACAAGACTCCCAGGATTTTCTTCTTGGTTGGTGGGGGTGAATAAATCCCTGCAGAGTGTGATTCAGTCCATTGCAATGCAGGCAAGTGCAAGCAGTGAAGTGACACACCTCTGGATGTGCCTAGGCTGTGTGGGAAGTCTAAAGGGATTAAATTTAGACACTTAAAATTAGGTGAGAGGGTATTCCCAGTGTTCTCTCATAGTGCTGGTCCTTTCAGTGTCCAACAGACAGTAGACTCACAGTCACTTTGTGCAGATTCCAGTTTGTGAATGCAGTGTAGTTTTACCCCAGGGCGTGGCTATACTCTTATTAAGTGATTTAAACACTGTGAGGTTTAGTTGCAAAACACATACCCCAGATCTCAAACAAAGTTTATGCTGGAATTCACTTCCTACATTTTTGCTCCCCTCAGTATCTAAGCTACTGAGGTTTCAATGACACCTGACTGCAGAGCTGTGTATCACTAAATTCCTGCTTTGTGCATCAGCAGCACATTTGCTGTAAACTCTTCATGGAAGACCTGCCCAAGTCCTTTTTGCAGCTATTGTAATCTGGAAAGATAAGAATACTCAGAAGTTAGTGTAAAAGAAGCCTAAATTATGGTATTACTTTTTTATTACTTTTCATTATAGATATTTTAATGTAAATCTTAGTCAATCTCTTTTCATTTTCTCTTCCTGAGGCATTGGGCACTCAGGTAATATTTTGTAGTGCTTTATTTTTGTTACCGATAGTGATTATTAAGCATGACGTGTATATGCTATACATTCAAAACAAATACAATGCATAATATTTTCTTTACAATATTTCAATTAAATTATAGTTGTTTGCTTCAAAAAATGTCTGGTTTTAACTCCCTGCAGGCTGCCCTCTCAGGGTTACTTTTCTTTCCCTTTAAAATAAAATATAAGAATATTAGTTATTTTTTATTCTTTTAAAAATTGATGTTGCAGATATTGATAATTTCTCACCTTACTGATTAATTCCCATTAGAATTACTGATATGTTTTTAAGTTGACTGCAGCACTGTGCTGACTATTCTAAACACTTTGTACTCCTTCTTCAATCACAGTTGAATTAATTTACCAAGCAGGAAATCCAGAAATCAGCCACTAGGATTGTATAACAGAAGACTTCCATACTTTCATGTACAAACTTTCCCTGGTTTTCATTTTGGACACAGCTTTATAGGAAATCAGCAATTTGGCATCCTTGGCAGGAAGCCATACAAGTTCATTTTGTGCAGGTGAGAGAGTTTCTAGAAGAATATAATTCTCAAAGTATCGGCTGGCACACTGAGCAGGACATTAAAATCAGCTCTTTTTTGGAAAAAGTGTTTCCTTTTTTATTTTTTTTCCCCTGAGCTTTTGAAATATTAAAACATGTCTTTTGTGGGATTTAAAATACTTGCACTTCCTTTGAAACCTAGCTTTCTTCTTTTACATCCTCACTACCAAGGCAAACGCTGAAGATCTCCCTGGGTATCACTAATGTAATTATTAGAGTTTCAAGAAAGTGCTTTACAATTCATGTCAGTGAAGGTGTGGCTCTGTTTCTATTGAAATTCAGGTAATATTTCCCATTCATTCAATAGAAGGAGGATCAAACTTTACAGTTACAGTAACTTTGTGGAGTGTGAAGAGTACCTGCTTTTTTTCTAAACTATTTTCTAAAGGTCCAAGATCAGTTCAGTTGCAACACTTGAACAACAAAATTTGCAGATTATGTTATAAAAGGCAGATATTACCATAGATGATTTTCCTTGATTTGCATCCTTCTATCTCAACCATATAATTTAGAATTTCTTATGAAACAGGAAACAAAAATGATAAGGACATCCACATTTCATTTGCTTGGTTTGTCATGTTTTGGATGAGAGCCAAAGCTCAAAAGTGAGGAAAAATACCTGGCTGGCATTTTACTAAACAATGTAATCTCCTCTTTCAACTTCAAAAGAAGTACAGGATTGTTTCCTCTGTTTTTTCTTAATATCTCCTATTAAAGGAGACAATATCAACGACAGGAAATCTGACTTTCTATGGGATTAAATGATTTTTGGTTCTCCATTTCCTTCAGATACATGCAGAAACTTTTCTCAATTGCTCTCTCCTGGCAAACCTGTTTGTCCGCTTTTCTCTGCATTGTAATCCAGCAGTGTTGTTTTCTCAGGCTGACCAAAACCAGTCATTGCCTTCTGTTTCACTAATTGTTTCACTAAAATTGTTTCACTAATTTTAAAACTATCTTTATGAAATCAGTGCTGAAGAGGCGCACATAGGATGCATTAGTAATTATAAGAAAATAGTTGCAATAAATTAGTAATAGGGTTTAATGTTTTGCATGAAAAATATAAAAAAAACTAAACAAAAAAACCCAACCAAACAAACAAAACAAAACAAAATCTTAAAATTCTTGAAAAGAAGATTTGTTATAATCAAGTTACAGATTGCCAGTAATCTTTTTTTGTGTGTGTGTGTATTATCTGAATGTTCAGGATAGAAAATTAAGATGTACACTGTATGAATATTTAGATATGCTTGCAGTCCTTAAAAATCTCCTGTGCCTTACAATTTCCATACAGTGCTTAAGAATGTAAGGATTATTTATGTAAGGGTGCAAAAATCCTTATGTAATATCTGGGATAGGAATCAGTGTCTGAACAAAGTACATTAGTTGACTCATCTTCCCAAACTGAGAAAACATGCTCTCAGTCACCTGGCAGATATAAAACCAGATTAAAAACTAGATTTCACAGGGTTTTGTTTTGCACACTTTCATCCTTCCTTTCACCAGTCCAGATCTGAAAGAAAAACTGAAGAAAAGACCATTTTTAGCAGTAAGGACAGGGAAGAATTTTCATTTAGCTACTGGTAATTAGACAGTTGTTCTGCTTGACATATTTCAGTTTTTGCAAAGGGCAGAGAAAAGGGAATAGTGAAAATGAGGGATACTTGAGTACTTATCTAAATCTGTGGAAATTTCCACAGATTTCCACAGATAAAAGGGGAAGGTCTTCTTTCTTTTGGTCAGACATTTTATTGTCAAGAAGGGAACAAATGACTTTTCTCCATCACTCCACTGAAACCAGTAGCTCTTTATCAATACAGATGAATTTCACTCACTCTTGTTTGTCTGTAGCCAGTAAAGTTTCTTTTAAAAGTTATTATTGCCAAGTCTCAGCATTTTCTTCATTGGATAGTTTTAACCACTGTTACCACAAGCAATAAGAATTGTGTTGAAATATTTTAAAATACATAATTGTACAGAATTAACATAAAAGCCAAGCCCCTATATCACTGAAAATTTTAATGATTGCCTTTCTATTGGTGGATATATTGATCCACCAGTATATTACAGATACTAAACTAAGTGTTATGACATTTTATAAAATGCCACTTTGTAAATTATGTTTAAAAAGGAAAATTCTAAACTGGGTGATTTGACAAGGCCATTCTAAAAGAAAAAAATAGCTTTTAAATTTATTTATTTTATCACAATGCCAGGTGGTCACAAAACTCTTGAATAAGGCTACAAATTACACAGTTGATCCTTCTTCCTTTAGAAAATAAATACATTTCTCATATGTTTGTAAAACATGGGAATTCCTTTCATGTACCTTGAGTCAGGGTATATGAGTTGTATGGCCAATGAAGCCTTCCCTAAATCCAAGGTAGATCTGCCACTAGAGAAAGTGAGTGAAGCATAAAATAGCTGTGGCTGTTGTGGGAGAGAGGTAGCAGAACAAATGCTAATAAACAGCAGATTATCTAATGTGTATTTCCAGCACAGGCTGCATTATATGATCTGCTTCCTTGGATTCTTCACCTTCTTCTCTTTCAGAGTCACTGTAATAGCAAGTTTTTGAGTATTTATTCTGTATTTATTTATTTATGAAATGCCTTAAGCAATTCCAGCTGTTTACAGGATTATTTCAACCATGTACACTGTTCTTCATCTGCTGCTGCAAGGTCTGGATATCATTATGTTGTGCAAGCAATGTACAGATACATTGCAAAGGAAAAGACTCAAGAATAAAAGATACAATCAGGGAGAAAAGGAACAGTCCTTACCATTGAATGAATGCATTTTTTTCTACATGCAGAACTAGGATTAAACCCCACAAAAACTGACAAGTACTTGCTGCTTTGTAATGGTTCTTTTTTCCATAAATTTCTATGAACCAACCAGCATCCTCAAAGATGGAATGTTCCATGTAATTGGGCTGCACAGGTTACTCATCTTGCATTTTCCAGAGGGGAAAAAAAATAAAAGCTATCCAGAAGTTAATTCAAATACATAATCTCAGTCATGGTAACAAGAAAATTGCCAGTAGATTTCATAATTTTTGTTCATTTGAGTTAAAATGAATAATATTTTAAAATCTCACAATGGAAAGGGGCCATTCAAGAAATATTACAAAACCCCAGACACTTCTGATATTTATATGTCTGCAAACAATAAGAAATATTTCAAACAACAACAAAACTAACAAAAATTCCTGAACTTGTTCTAATTCACCCCTTAAAAATTTATACACATAAGGTTCAACTGATTGTGCTTGTTTCTTGGGTTAGTTTTGCTAAGGTAGAGTCATCTGATTTGCTATCTTGCAAAGACTTTTGCTTTATATTGTGCAGTAGAAGTTGAGGTGGTTTTGACAGTGGGTTTTTAATCCACATATTTACCCAGTCATTGCAGTATTTTTCTATTCTACATTGATGAAATACAGAAGAAAGAATGTTTTTTCTCAAATTCTGTTATTGATTTCTACCTTCAGTACTTCATGATTTGCTTATGGTATAAGAAAACATTTTTGTTTTTTATTAAAGGTCAAAAGTAGTATTGTGGAGGTAAAATAACTTTAGACAGAAGGTCAGTTTTCTGAAGGGAAACTATTTTTAATTAGAGAAATAGTTTTGAGCTAAATTGTGGCCTAAAATCTGGTTTCTAATATTTAGCTAAAGGAGCAATGCATTGCATTGAAGTTAGACATGACAGTGGAAGAGGTGTTCATCTCAGCCTGGTTAATTATCACTTTCTTTTATTCTTCCTGCCTTCAGTTTTGTGAGTGTTTGACAGGAGAAAACTCCATGTAATCCTGTGGAGACATCATGTTTTATTTCAGATTATAATCTGAACTACATGTGATCAAATACATGATCCATAGGATGCAGTCAGAGGTTTTGGGAGTTTCCTATGTGCCTTACTTAGTCCTACTGATATTTTCCTAGGCACATGTAAATACAGAAATTTCTGTTTAGGATCTTACTCCATCATTCCTAAACCTTATCCACATAAACTCTCTATACCATGTGCTTCTGGGGAAGGTGACATGGCTTCACATTCCCAGGAGCAGCACATTATCTCTTCCTCCATGTTAGATCTCAATTTCAAGTAGTTACATTTGTGAAGCACAAAGGTAAATCTCCTTTTATTGTTTTGGGGGGTAATTATCAAACCCCAAGATATTGCTCACATTCCTGTACATTTTTTTCCCCAGTCTATTTAAATGCACTTCAATATTTGAGCTCCACAAATTTCCTAGAATTTCAAAGAAATTCTGTATTTTTATCTTATTTATAAGATAAACAAAACTAATTTTTATTTTCTGAGAACAGGGTTTTTCTTTTTTTTTATTAGTCTTTTTTTCCTTCTTATTTTTTAGCAGTCTGAGATGGGATAACTAGTGTGAAGATTGTATATTTGCTGGAGATACACCTCTGATATCAATAGAATGAAAATTTTGTTTATTCTCTGCTCTATTCCTTATATAACTTAATGTTTTGACAACTCAACAATTCACACCAAACAGAGGGTAACAGGATTCAAACAAAATCAATTAACACTTCAAATTTTTCCCATACTCCATCTGTTCCTGTTGTACAGGTACAAAAGCTGATATTATGATAAGACTCTAAATTTAAATTTTATTTACTTCTATGCAGTGGGAACCAGTAGTTTGGCTGAATACTTCTGTAGTATTTGTGGTTTGTTCAGTCCTACATGAGAGTCCCGCTTAATTCAATAAGGCAGCCAAGATCAAGCCAATCCCTGCAGCACACTGAGATAGCCCTGAATTTCCATTGCTTTTGGGAACCAATGTATGGGTGACTATGTTCCCTTGCAGACATAGTTTATGGCTTAGAAGAGCTGGAAAAAAAGCAAAACCACCTGATTATGCTGGCTGATGCTGAAGACAGAAGATTACCTTTCTTCAATATATTATAAAAGCCAACCTGCTTTCTAAAGCATCTTTGGACTTTCATCTACCAGTTTTAAAACCTGACATGTCAGAATGATCAACGCTAAAGATTAGTGGTAGGATTTCTTTCCTTCCTCATTTTCCAAACCTCATGAATTCAATATGTATTGAAAAGCTCAGGAATTATTCTGTATATTTTATATGAAGTATTAACCCTGGGAACTGGACATACAAAGCTTGCAGTTTTAGGAAATGCCTTTGGAAGCCAAGCTAATGTCCATTAAATGTCAGATGGGATTTTACTGCTTCTAAGGAGGGCATTGCAATCCATAAAGAGTAATCTTCAATGTGAAAAAAAAAAAAAATATAGCTGCAAATACAAAAAGCATTATTTTTCTTTCTTATTGCTTCTATTGTGACTGGTTGCTTGTTGTCTATCTTTGTTTTGAAGATATTGATAAAATTATAACAAAATGCTGTCTGCATTTGGATAAATTTTCACCCTGGAACAGTTATTTATCACCTGCTAAGCTATTCATTATATGCCTGTCAGATAAGAGATACTTGGTATCTTATGTATTTGCCAAAATTCCTTAATTTTAAATTAATCTTGGGCATGGTAGAGCAGAGGTTTCTTTCATGTGGTAAGGCAGTTGTCTTATCCTGGTATCTCTCCAAGGTTTAAGGATAAAAAGAGACTGTGATGTGGCACCACTTAGGTCAATAGAAGTTTTTATTGATTTTGCAGGGCTGGATCTACTTGGTTTTCTGGTTCACATTTTCTAGAACTAGTGGAGGAAGCCGATCCTTTATGCAGACTTTTCTGCTTCCCTTATCTTCCCATATCTTTTCCCCTCTCTCTTATCACAGTCTGATTTATGATCTCATAATAAGACATCCAGGTGTTAATTTTTTTGCACTCCCTCTTTGAACTGCCCTTTTTTTCAGAGGGAGTAGTGCTAGTTGTGGTTTTAATGAAGTTTATCTAAACCCACAAGACTGATGAGAACAATTATTGAAGAACATCCAACAGTGTTTCTATTGATGGAAATGGGAGAAAAGGCTGGTGATAGAAATCAGATCTCTTGCAGTTCATTGTACCTCAGTTGCAGGAACTTTACCTGATAAGCAGAAGGACATTCAGAGGTATTCCAAAGAAAAGAGCAGGGCCTGGCAAATATAGTACTTAGCTGGTATAATGTGTAGTTTCCTGGCGTAGGTTAACTTTGGTTTTGAGGAAAAATAATTTTTGTTTAATGCCCTCATCAATTAGTGCAATGTGACACACTGAACACAATGGATTCAAAGGATTGTTATCTGGTTAATACACCAAAAAGGGATTTTCTCCTCTGTGTGGTTTATTCTGACCTTTAAACAGAGTTTAAATTCACCTAGTTTTACCCACCTGAAAGTACAGCATCTATTGATCCAAATCCCTCAGCAGACAGATCTAATGTGGAAAAAAAAAATCCTTTCTATCATAAGCATCTGGCTACAACAGATAAATGATTCTGCATTGTCCTAAGGAAGCTTAGGAAGCTGTCTTAGACCTTGTGACTCGAATCTTTAACACGCCCAAGCTAGAAAAACGCTTCAGTTTAGATTAATCCTTATCAGAACATAATCTTCTGCCTGAAAAGGTACAGACCTCCACTGAGATAATTTTGGGACCTTGGTGGGTCAGTGCTGTGGACAGGTAAAGAAATCACCTTCACAAGTGAGGAAGGCTTGACAGCAACCTCCCCAAACTCTGCTGTGCACCTTAATGGCTGCAGCTGCTGCCAGTGGCTCTTGAATGCTCCCATGCAACTCTTAATTATCAACATCTGTACATTAAGACATAACTAAAGAGCCCTCCAATCATTGTTTATTTCATTTCCAGTTTGAAAATAAATAGAAAAAATATTTGACTTTCTCATGTTTTTTATCTTTTTCATTCTTCAAGATTTTTTTTTCCAAAATATAAGCCCATAAACCATGTCATTCTAACATTTTAATTTTTCTTTCCCCTCTGGTTCAAAGTAAAATTGATTCTGAAGCTGCAAACTCCACTCTTTCTGTGGAGTGGAAATTTCAATGTTTATATATTTCTAGAGTTTTCTGAATTATGCAAGCCTTTGACAATACTTTGCCTCTGCCATACAGACAATTAAAATATGCCGTCTTCAAAGAAGTATGATTCACAGTTTAATCCATATTTTACTCCTAGAAAACCACAGAAAATCAGAAATATACTTTGTGAAACAAATGAAGCTACAGATATTTACTGTTTTTATAGTCCAGAGAAGAATCACACAGAAATTTTTAAATCTTTTCTGTTTTAAATTATACTCAGAGCTTCGAAGGAGAGGTTGTTTTTTTATATTTATTCATCTTTAAGCTGCCAGAAATGAGAAGGGACAAAAGCTGCAATTAAACTCTACTGTTCCATAAACTAAAAGAAAATTAAAAAATAAAAAAAAAAATTGTACAGATGTTTTCACAGTCTGTTTCAGCTCCTTGCAAAAGTTATTTACACTCTTATGTTCACAACTATATTAAATCCTCAAAATAACTATGTTGACTGCCTACTTTAATTCTTGTCATCAAAATTACTTAAAAGCCATTCTTGTAGTATAAACAATTCTTCAAGGAATTTACATATTCCCCAGTTTGAAGAAATCCCTTTAGCAACACAGAAAACAAGACGTCAACACTTTTCAATCACATGCTAATTAAACTGAACTATACATTTGCAGAGTAAATGTGAACAGCGTGCACAAACAACAGCAGCCTCCTCTGCCATTATCTCTCAGAGTGTGGCTACATTTCAGTTCTAGTCTCTGATTTAGTCCATGATAATTTAAAAGGGACACTTCTAAACAGCCACAATTTTTAATGGAAATCCATGAACAACATTGTGCTTTGAAAATATTTCTGTGTGTAGCCATCTTATTTTTCTTCATAAGCATTGCTTTACTTAAATACAAGAACCTTTCTTGATAATAAGTGGATATATAAGCACTGCTATTTCTTTAACTCAATCATAATCTTCTGTTTGTGTTTGAAAAAGACCCTTTTAATTATCAGGTCTCTAACAGGCTCCTCTTTCATCCTTCTACGTCTCTCTAACTTCCTCTTCTGTAAAAGGTGTAATTCTATGCTGTGTAAGAACTGTTTATTCCAATAAAGAGCTGATTTACTTGTTCCTAGGACCTGATTGTGTTGACATTGAAGTTCCTGTTATCCTACTTTAATTATATAAATTTACAGAACTTAAACTTAGGTTTGGTTTAAAGGAAGCTTAATTTGAGATCCTGTTGAGTTACAAGCTTTTGCCTCAGCTTCACATCTGTGAATAGAGACAATCCTTTGGTATGATTTCCTCTTCGTCACATTCAATTTATGTGCCTTTACATAGAATTTTGATTTGGTTTGGGGTTTTGCTGTTGTTGCTTTGGGTTTGGTTTTTTTGTTTGTTTGTTTGTTTGTTTTGTTTCTGTCTTTTTGTTTTTCATAGGCAGCCAACTTTGGCATCTTGGCTTGTAATTTTGCTTATGGAGAAAAGCCAGGTCTTTGGCTTGTCTGAGTTTTGATTTATCTGCAGGCCTGCCCAGATCTACTTAGAAATGCCCATGTGCACTACACTTCAGGGGATAGAAAAAAGAAAGAAAAAAAAAAGGAAAAATGATTCAAAGATTTTAATTTACAAATTGGCAATGTATTCATAATCATATTGCTGCTGCCTTTTTCACTTACTCTTGTCCCTTGTGGAGGTCTGGCCATGTACTGAAAAAGTTCCCTGTTGCACAATAAGCAATTGCTGACAAATGTTCCCTCAATGTTAATGTACCTAGAGAGGTTATTAATTTTCTCTAGAAATAAAAAGCAATAAATAGGATAAAAGTTCATAGCCAAAGTCCTTTACTGGGCTACAAGAACCCTGGGAAAAAAAGAAGCAAACCTCTGCAAACACCATCTTCTCCTTTCAAGGCAGTAAAGCACTGGTGTAGTTTAATTGTGTGAAGAAATGGAACACTGTATTCAAAGAAATAAATAAAAAGTATGAGCTTTTATGCCTGACAGCTTCTGTGTAGTAATTAATATGGAATACAAAACTACCAGAGTAAAGCACAGGTCTTGATTTTAGGTGAAACACATCAAGGTGTTTAAAACTTCTGGAACTTGTCAGCAATTCTGAATAGAAGGTCTTCAGATACACATGACTGAGGGGAGGAAGTCAGGATTTTTGGCTTAGAGAATATCTATCAGTGATTCACTGACAAGCAAAAGCAAACACTTAGCTGTTCTGCTGGAGTCTGTCCAGATCTGCTTCTTCTGAGACCATTATTAATGACTCAAGTAGACACAAACCTGTGGTTAGCCCACAAGTGTTGTGAAATTGAGAGGAATTTTAACATGCATTGGAAAAAAGAGACTGGAATTCAAAATGGCAATAGCAGACTGAAGAAAAAGATAATGAAATGGAATAGAGCCTGGTAGAAAATGCCCAATTTAGGAATCATTGACGACACAGTTTGGAATGAAGGATCAGGATTTAATTTAATTACTTCAGGAGAGGAGATGAAAGTTTCAATCATGAACCAAATATGACATTCATGGAGGAACAGTTCCAGCATGAAGAAGTGAGGACAATAGTCTTCCAAACTGTTGTACAATGAAAAATAATAGCCTATGAGGGCTATGATAGGAAAAAATGTGCTCAAAATATATCGAGAAACAGACATAGTAGGTGTCAGAAAAAAATCCAAACATTAAAAAGCTTGGAAAGACTGGAAAGGATCTGCAGAGAACTGTAAAGTTTCCAACACTGGAATATATAAAACCTGACTGAAGACATATTTTTTTCATATAATGAAAAATGCTTTCTTGTACAGGTCCAGATAAAGTAAAAAAGTCACTTAATACAATTTTCCTTTTGATTTTATGTCAGTGTGCAAAGATTATTTTTTTTCCCTTAATAACTACTAACAAAACTTTAAAATAGAAAAATACTTCCATATTAAATGGTTTGAATTTTGGGCATTGCGTATGTCTTCTGTTCTTTGAACAAATTTCAGTTAATCTACTCTTATTAGTCTCCAGTTAGATATTATTCAATATTCAAATGTTGATCTAAAAATTTAGTTTCTCAAAGTTTTTATGCTTGGATGAGAAGTTTTTTCATTTTCATAAATGTAGCATTGAATTAATACAAACTAATAAACACAATGTTATAGACGGTCTAAATTTCATTATTTTATCATGACTGTTAAGAGCATGTTTTTGACTAGATAGAGGCTGGAGAATGGATCCATAAAATTTTTACAGACTTTTTTTTCATTACTGTTTGTGGCACAGTTAAACATTGGTTTAAAACAATGAGACCAGATTAAAGCCCTGTGCTACAGCACTCACTCGACTGCAATTACACCAAGTGTAAAGTTGGCCCAACATTGTTTGAGGAGCCTCAAATGAGGATTCCTTCAGCTACCAGAAGAACCAAGAGGGGAAAAGGGGGAAAGAACAGATGTTGATTCATTATCCTTTGAGAAGTTTGTTTTTCATGACATCAAACAAATATGGAGAACTTGGCTGTTGTTAAGGCAGCTTTACTTTAAGTGAATATATAATTACATAGGAATTTTGCTTAAGAGTGGCATTGCTCTTCGAGAAAAGAATAAAAATCTGCAGGATGGTGGAGGCACATTTGACAGGTAATGCTTTCTGTTAGTACAATGTGTCCACAAAAATGAACAATACAGTCTATTTTTAGCAAAATTACAATTAGCTCTTTTTTTTTGATGCATAGGATTGTGACAGCAAGTCTTTGGATTTCTGCTGACGTAGTATCCTACATATGTCCTACTGACACATAAAAACTACCTTTGTGATCCTTCTAAAATGAGCTCCTCTCCTGGATCCAGGCCAGATCTCTGTAAGTGTTTGATGTTTCATCCATACCCTTGGGGAACACCTCTCATCCTCTCATTCACATTATGGCTACTTTTAGCATGAGAAAGGAGATTTAAAATATCACTCATCATGACACTCTCCTATGTCTGTGTAGTGAAAAATGGCATTAGTGCCCATGAGAATCTAGTTTTAAATACTAATGAATAACTTTTCTCATACATCCATGGCTAGGCCTGGGAGGTGCCTGCTCTACAACATGCAAAGTGGAAGGAACATGTTCCTTCATGACCAAGTTGACAGTGCTGTAGCATTCCCACTGTGCTTCCTCAGTGGAAGCAAATGGGCTGCTCCACTCACAACAAAATGAGCAAATTAATGTTGCAAGAGATCATCTATTATCTGATTGATACCACTGCACAGATTTCCATGGAAAGTTTCAATGCTCTTTTCCAACAGAGAAGATTATGTCAGGAAGCAGTGTTTTATGTGCAGTGTTCTTGGGAGGAAAAAAAATAAAGCAAAAGGGGAAAACAATTCTTTTAAGTCACATTTAAGTTTACAGTTTCTTTTGAAAACTGTCTGCCACTAGTTAATCTTCTATTGACAGGAACCAACTGACTGGTGGAGGTCTTCCTCCTGCAGAGGATACTCACCTGAAGGGTAAGAGTTTCCTAAAGCTTGTGTTGATAAAAGTGCTGTCAAAACTGACACATTTTTTACCTCAAGCATGTTCATGGGAGGCCATGATAGGAGGCTGAAAGTTCTTGCTGTTTTACTCTTCCTGACAATATAGCTCTCTTTTTGTTTTCGTGACTTTTTAAACAATAATAATTCCAAGATATCTAAACTACCTAAACATTTCTTTCAGACAGCATTTTGCTGATGAGACTTGAGAGTTTCATTGGAGTCCAAAATAATGATTAAAAAAATAAAAATTAAGGCTCTCAAGGCCAATGATGTAAAAGAAAGGTTTACATATGCCAAAGCAGAACTATCAAAAACCTAAAGGCTCTTTTCACAAAGTCAGCTTTAAGCAATCTCATATAAATTTCCACATTTAGTTAAGAGAATAACTACATACATGCATACCAGATTAAATAATATGTGTTTTCACACATGCCCAAATAAAAGTTGTCAGTGAATGCTTTGGAAATTTGAGTTCACAATTCAAGTAGGCACAAAATGTGGACATCCTTTGGCATAACTGGCCCCAGAGAAGTTCATTAATTGCTTTTCCCCTAATTACCCTGCCTACTTAGCAAACAAATAAACATTATTTGTTTGACTGGAGCTAAAGCAAACTTATGACAGCTATTCAGACTTTTACCTGATGCTGTTTCTCTCCTTTGTTATCGTTTGGATTGTGTGGTCCTTAAGTAAGATGGCAAAGCTTGTGCTTTGCTCCTGAAGAAGTTAAACCCACAAAAACCTACAAAGTATTGGATTCCAAGTGCATTAGTGTTAATGCTAAGGACTAAGTAAAGCACAGAACATGCTGAGCCCAATGAAAACACCAATTACCTCGACCAATAATTAAAGTAAAACAGTTTGTGGGAGTGAACGGAGCATTGTTGGAATCATAATGACAGTGAAGGAAAGTGGGAAAAAAGCCTATCATAGAATGGTTTATCTCTTAAGTAAAGAGTCTGAGCTTTTTTGCATTTCTTGGGTTTCTGCTGATATCTGTGTTATAATCTAAACCCAAGATTCCTCATTGATTTCATCAACAACAGCCTATTTCATGACTGGTATTAACAACATTGCTGTGAGGCTGCTAGGTCAGAGCTCAAGGACTATGGAAAATTCCTCAATCAGACACTAAAAAAACAAAACCAGAAACAAGTACTTCCTCAGTGCTAAATTCTACTTAGTTACATACGTGTTGATTCTCCTGTAAGCCAGTAATGCAAAACATTACATAAGTTCACTGCTATGCTTTTAAGAAATGTCCATGATTTCCCTTCATTTTTCTACTTCACAGATTTAAGTCTGAGGTTATACAGTGTTATATTAATCAGATAACCTGATGGCCGCTTCAACTTTTGTTCTCTTTCTTTTCCTGCTTTTCTCCTATTAGCCATCTACTTGAATGCTGCTGGAGTATATCCTTTGACTCAGGGCATGCCTTCAGCTTCTGTTCCCTAGGCTTGGCCTCCACTGCTCTAGAGGTCTGCTGTATTTACCTAAGACAGACAGACAGTGACCAAGACTTTCAATTTAATTTCTTTCCACTTGTTATTCTCCTTTTGCTTTTAACTCATCCCAAATCTCTACACTACGTCCTTAGTATGTGTTCTGTCATTTTATTCCTGCACTGTTCACCTTTCTTCAAATACAACACACTCCTGTAAATAATTCACTTTGGTTGGCAGCAAAGCAAGTAAATTTCTTTTCCATATTGCTATTCAGAGAGTTAATGCAGGACTTCACAGCAACTTCTTCCTTAAAAGAATCCAAGCCAACTAGTCTTATAGTTTAACTGCTCAGTGCACTCTAGAGATCCAGTAGTCCTTGTGCCCAAAGGCATAGGTGCTATTCAAATGCACAATACAGGACAGATCTGTTCCAACAACAGATAATATATATTACAAAACAGATTTACCAGGGTGTCTTTAGCAAACACTGTAGAAAGCTGAATGTCTTTTTTTAGTATATTAGTAGAGAAACCTACCAGTAGCACATAAAATTTTGTTGCCACTAAGTATAAAGAAGCAGAGTTTGTCTAATCACAGTGTTCTCCATCAGTTTTTCTGCAATGTTTATTGCATCTACAATGGAAAGGATCAATAAATGAAAATGAGGCTGGTCCTGTTCTTGACTGCATTCGTATAAGTAGGGAGGAGAGGTCTTGTTTTTCTGAAATTCCTGTATCTGTGTGACATGAGCACAACCTGCAGTTCAGTCTTTTGGGACTGTTTGACATAAGATGTTAGCATAGAATTTGCATCAGGTCGTTTATTTGTGTTTTTTTTTTTTTTTTTCTTTCAACTACAATTTGTGAAGGCTAGTAACACTGTTGGGGGAAATAATAATTTCATATACAGAGGCATATTTAAGAGCCTGTTTAAGTTTCCCCCTTTTTCCCCCTTTGTTTGATGCACTTCTGGATGCAGAATGTGAACTTGACTGACTTGAAATTATAGCTGGACCCCTGCACTGGAATGTCCTTGAGGCAGAAAAATCTGCTTTTTACAGCAGCCCACGGCCCTTCCCTCCAACTTATTTGATTTTAAACTATTGCTAAAAATCTAAAGAGAGCCCCCTTTTGGTTTAAACCCCTCTCAGGCGTATATTGTGTTTCTGTCATAGGAGTGATTCTGAGAGGGACTAATTAAAAGTCCAATGAATGTGTGAGGGTTAAACTCACAAGCTCTGCTCATTAACAGTCGCTCACCTAAGAATATTTTGAGACCTCTTTTCTGTGATGGGAAAGGGAGGAACAAGACTAGACAACACTTAAGAGCTCACATTTTATTGCACAAACACACATTTCTGTCACTTTACTAGGCCTGCAGTGATGACAATATCTAATTTAGCGAGAATATTCCTCCCTTACCTCTGTGTTTCTTTTGGGAAAATAACAAAAGAAAACAAAAAAAAAATCACTAATGAACAACCCTTCCCCCAAGAAATAAGGAAAATCAGAACCATTTTGTTAATTGTCTTTTTCCTGCTGTTTCCATGGCAATACTGGCTACTAGACTTCACTGCAGAGTGACAGTCCAACAATTCACACACTACACCCTTTCAGGCACAATGAATGGCTGTGAAAGAGGCAGAACAGGCACTATTCAGGAAACATGTGATATCTACTCAATGCACTACCTTTCATCCACATTTTCCAAATTGCAGCTAATTTAATTCCAAACAAATGGCTAAGGGGTACAAATGAGGATTAAAAGGAAAAGAACATCTTGAGCTCTAATGGGGATGGTTTGTGTGAAGAACAATATAGCACTTTCTTCTGATGCCAAGGCTGCCGAATTGAAAGATGCACTTTCCCTCTTCTTCTGAGGCCTTAATTTATACTCTACATCAATAGTGAAATAAACATCGCAGATTTTTTTTTTTTTAACAATTTAGGTAAATTTTGGCTTTCCCTTCTGAAACATTTTTGTTACATGGAGATGTAATTTTGATTTTCTTCAAATTAAGAAGAAAACCTGTATTTTTCAAGAAAGACAGCTTTCTTGACTAGGCCTCTCATTCAGTCTGTCTCTGAAGTTATTGTTTTAAGTCTTATAGAAAAAGCCATGACAAATACTTTCAGGTCACCTTAAGAAGCGACAACGGACCTTTTGAGAATGTTAGTGCCCGGAAGGAAATTATTATTCACATTAGATTTAATGACAGTGAGACTTTTTTTCATGTGATTCTTTTTATTTTAACATGCAAAGTGTATTATTTTTGCTTAAAATGGATCAATGAAAATGTTGATTTTTGCCATATTCAGCTAAGCATGAGGCAAGATGCTTAAAAAACTTCCATATTTGGTAACTTGTAGTATGACATCATAAACACTGACAATGTCAGACATGCACTGAACCACATGCAGTTTATATTGAGAATGCAGATGGTGTAGAGGGAAATACAGCAGATTAGCAAAACAGCTTTATAGATTGTGTTTCACCAAATTTCCCCCTTTTCTATTTTCAATCTTTAAAATTCTTTAAACCAACAATCTGTGCAAAAATACCTCCTACCCAGAAGAAATATTCTTCATTGCAGCCATATTTTCTTCCAGTTGATATATTCAAAATAATCCCTTAGATGTAATTACAATCCATATTAGTTTTTAACATATTTATTTATATTTCAGTTAAAAATACTTTGGCTTTTATGAATTTCTTACACAGAGCTACTATACGTGTCATATTTTATCTTTCAGAAGCAGCATTTGATGCTGTATTGCCAATAAACAAAGGGATAAAAAAAGCTGGTAAACACTTTGCAAGTTTTGCTGATAAGTGTGTCTTGACTTGCAGATGTTTTCTATTATTAGATTCAAGTGAACATACTTACAGACTTGCTTACCTGTTATTGACAAATAAAATTTCCTAATGAGATCAACATTTCTTCCTTAGGCCTCAGAGATGTTCTGTGATGTACCTGATATGACACTGATCTGTTCTAATTTAAGAATATGAAGAAAAACTGAATGCTTTTAACGACTAAATTTGAATGCAAAGTAGTGTTTTCAAAATCTAGCTACTAAATACATACTTTTTCTTGTAGCAAGATGGGACTTTAACAACAGAGTAGCATTTAAAAAATCTTGTTGAAATCATTTCTTGGTAAGTTGTGATACACATTCAAGATAGTTGTTAATTTCAATTTTTATATGAAGAGACAGAATATTACTATAAAATTCACTTAATTATGGGCAATGAAGTTGCATGAGCTTGGCTAGCAAACAAATCTGTTCACAGATGTAAATGCTTTTAAAAAGTGTTAAGTCCTATAGATCTACACCGACACTAACGAGGTAGATTGAGTAAACACCTTTCAAAAGAAATCAATCAGTAGTGTATCAGAACATCTTGGGTACTATTGAATTGCTGGTTTTAACACAAAAAAGTTCTTCAGTAGTGTCATTTTGCTTTGCTTTGCAGCTCCAAAGATTCTTTGTCTTTTAAGGGGTGTTAACAAAGTTAGATACCTACTATAGTTTATGAAACTTTACACTCCCACAAAGAGATGCTACATCTCTGATTTGCAGTCTGCATTGGTTTTGATTTATTATTATGCAGTGTTCAAAATACCAGAGGGTAAGAGGAATAATTTTAGATTTCCATGCTTGTCTTAGTACAGTACGATAAAATTTTGTACTGAAAAAATATTGGGGTGGCATTATAGTCCTGTGCAAATATATGTTGTTTTCTAAGCCAGAAAAAAACCTTGGTATGCCTTTTGAGGTCATTTTAGAGCACATAACCCAGATTTTAGTGTGTGTATTTCTAAAGGGGTGGAGATAGACATGCCCATAAGAATTAACCAAGTCTGAGCCTAGAGGCTTCACTTCCTTACCCGGGTCTGGACAGATTCTTTTCTATGAGTTTTTGACAAATACATTCCAATGGAAGGCTGGTGCTGACAGAGTTAGACCTGGGAACAGCTGTCTCTAGATTTCTCCTGGTATACCTTATCCATGTCATCAGGGGATAACACTTCTTCATGACTTCCCTTTCTTATCCACAAACTTCTGGTGCCCATTGCATGGCACCCAGGACTCTGCTTAGATGTCTTCTCTGTTCAATCACTTGGAAGGAGAATACTAAAGATACTACATTCTGTTTCAACTCCTTTACAAAAGAAAATCCAAAACTTCACAGTAAAATTAAGACTAAATATTTCAGTCTCTTCACTGCCACCACCAGAACTCCACTCACAATGAAACACAAAGGATTCATCTTTATTCCCCTCAGAACTTGGGTCAGTCTTGCCCACAGTTAGCTAAATCACCAAAGTTTAGGGGCTTTCAGAGACAGATTGGATGAGATTGTGGTGGAGTCTGAAAGCGAGTAAACACTATCAGGCTCTTGATCTTTTAGGAAAAACCCCCACAAATTCCTGTATGATATGTGTTGCAACACTGGTTCAATTAATATTAGAGTTTCATCATACATGAAGAAGTCTTCTCTTTTCCTCTTTTTGATTTCTGCTGGAAATTCCTAAAAAGGAGAGAATAGAAAAATTCAGAACCATGTTTCTCTTTAGCAAACAGTATTTCAGTTAGTGTCTCACCAGAACAGCATTTTGATTTTCATAGTGAAAAAAAGAGAGGGGAAGGAAAAAAATACACCAGTAAAATAATAAACCAGGTAAGCAGCAAAGCTACTAAAAACAGCACTGAAAATTAAAGCAATTGTCTGGAATTATATCAACAAATCCTCTATGCTTTTGCTAAATTTAAATTAAAGTCATTGAAACACATTTACATGTCAATAAAACAGTGAGCAGACAGAGATTTTCATGCCTCTAGCAAAGTGTTGTATTCCAAATTTAGCTCTGAATTCTTTAGCAGCTCAGGCTTCAGTAAGTTTTACCAGACAATTTTGTTGCCTGACCCCAGGCCCTGGTTTCTGTTTTTCATTTCCACTATGGCTTATTTATTCTTGATAGAATGACAGACGTGCCGCCCTCTCCAGGACACAGCTCTATCTATGCCTGGATCAGCCTGCCAGGAATATCATTAGTGCAACCAACACATCCATTGGGGAGGTAGCACCATTCCTGAGAGAGGTCCTGGGCCAGTTGCACAGCTGATGGAAATCTGTGCTGTGGAGCAACAAAGATTTGCAGCAGCTGAGATACTGACAGCGCCATTCCCAGCCAAAACAGCTCCAGCCATCCGCTGACTCCAGTATCTCTTTCCAAATGGATATTCCCATACAGAATAGAAGTCTCCTGTCAGGTCATTCAGATGTGAGATTGTTTGTCGACTGTTTCCCATTCCTGGAGTATATTCTTCTCTTTTACAAAACAACTCCTGGGACTCTTATGTTAAAATAAAGAGTTCTATATTTATTTCGAAATACAGAAACTTTTTTGTAAAGATGGCTCGCATGACAAGGAATAGTTTTATTTTTAGCTTATTTTTTATTAGTTATGCAACAAGAAAGACATATTGATAGAAAAATTATGCTTTTTTTCTTCCCTCTTCCACTTTAATTCGGGCATACCTATGTAGATTTGGGGATCTTTCACTGCCAAACCCTCTATCGCTCTCAGAGGGTTCTGTCTTGACTGACCTAAGCCTCATCCTGGTTCTAATGTGAAACAGATGAAAACTATCTATTCTGAAGGGAAAAACAAAAAAAAAAAAAAATAGAGAAACAAGACAGAAGATATTGTCGCTAGACACATATTTGTTGCTTGTAAAGTAGTTATATAGCTCCCTGGGCCCACTTTAAAACCAAGGCCAAGATCTGACCTCAGTATTTTCCTCTGAGCAGATGCTTAGCTATGAATTCACTTGTCACTTAAGAAAGAAGCCCTTGATTTTTAGGTTTTTTTCCTTCCTCTACCCTCAAAACAATTGTTCCTTTAAAACAGTTGCATCCACATTTTCAGTGTAAAGATTTTCTTCAAATGTCACTGGGAGCAACACTTCATGATGGAATGTACTTAAAGACTGATGCTGTAATTTTCCAATAATTTGAACAATTTGTATCCAGACTGATCAGCTTGTCTTTTCCAGGGGTACTTCCTCAAATGCTTTCAGCCTTGTGGTTAGGTATTTCTGTGTCCTCAGATCATGACTTGAAGCCTGATGTAAAATGCCAGGAGAAGGTGGAGAGAGGAGATGAGTAAAGGCCTGCACAGAACTCACTGCACGTCTGTGCTGTACAGAACCTGTGAGAACGTGTGAAGGCAGAGCTTCAGGGCCACCATGCAGCAGAGGTTACCTTGTCAGAAACTTTGGCATGGCTCTCAGTCACCACATGGCATTTTTGGACCTTACTCATCAGCTTTTTACCCAATACAGCTGAGTAAAGCATTCACAGGCAAACAACAAACCTCTCACAGTTCCTCTGGTTTCAGGTTTCCTTATAAATTCAAAAATGAAGTGAAGTTCATCGTGATTTGCTAATGTTTGCTAATCTCTTGATAAAAATAGACTGAGATTCAATGATTTGAAAGTGTGGGAAAGGAGTGGTTCTTCAAGTTATACTAAATGATATATGGATACTAGATCTGCTAATTCTAATTTTGCAATTTGGATTAGTCTGAAGCTTAATAATGCTTTGTTTAGCACACAGACACTAAATAAAAAAGAGTACTTTATTGCCCTAAAGAAAGTTTATTGGATGTAAAGCACTAGATGTTAAAAAATAATTAAAATAAAAATTTAAAAAAAGGAGAACCTCAACAGGATACTAAAATGCAAAATTTTTAAAATATATTTGTAAAGGATTTGAAATGAAATTATCCAAAGTGATGACCGAACCTCATAAAGCAATATGAGTATGGAATGAAAATGAAGGGATATTATCATGAGGAGAAATAAGAAGACTCAGATGTGATTTAAATATTGAATATATTAAACTTAATAAACATGGAGAGGTCTGGAATCAGCAGCAGAGACAAAACTGAGCCAAAGTGTCTGGTTAGTAATAATGAATATTTCATTTTTTGTACTAAAGGCCCTCTCAGAAAAGTTTCTATGAAAGCATGAGCATTTCTCATGCCATAGGAGAATCAACTCTTTATTTATTGTATGAGACAAAGAAACTATTTCCAGTGCGAATGTACTCTTCAAAACTTTTACATTTAAAATACAAGGACATTGTTTATAAGTCCTTTATCTTGGTGAAATCTTATGATTGACTGCTGTAAACATACTAGATATATACTGTAGACCCTTTTTTCTAGACATCAGTAATGATGTCAGTTTTATTTATCAGAACAGGAGGTACCCTAGTCTTCACAATAAGAACTACTTCTTATATTTTCATGGATTTTCATGGAGGATGTTACTGTGGACAGGAGGTCTGAATTTGTCTAAATTAAATTTTTTCCAGCATTACCTCGTCTTCACTTAGAGTTTTAGAAAATACTGACAAAGTCACAGCAGCTGTATCAGGGACAGGGTCTGCAGCTTCCCTGGCTGATCTACATCCCAGATACATCCCCTGGCTCTAGAAGGACTGCCATGAGAGGCACTAATGGCATAAATGGCTCTGGTTGGGGGCACGTGCCAGTTCCATGAAACTGCTTGAAGATGCATGATCCTCATTCAACAAAAAAATCATAAGGGTCCAATAACATAATACAATCAATACAATACAATCAATACAATCAATACAAGCAAGAGTAGTGATTTTGTAAATTTTGTTGCTGGTATGCTGAAAATGTTGGGATTCCTTGGCAATGAACTGTATGTTTAGATGAGGAGCAGGTTACCATATCCAGACTAAATATCCCTCTGGGAAAAGTGGAGCTGCTTCAGCGTTTGGAGATATTTCCTAGAGAACACTGACTTGGACAATTTATCATCTTCAACATGATTGTTTTCATAAACTGCTAAGTAAGAGCTTTAGGTTAAATAAGTCTTCTCTATGATCATATCCACAGGGGTATTAATACAGTTAAGAGCTAATATAGTTAAGACACCTGAGGAATACAAAATTCAGCAAATATTTCAGCTTTAATAAAGAAGTAGGGTCATGTACATTGGACTGTTGTGCTGGCCAAATGCTCAAAATTGACTTCTTTTCTACGAAGCCGTTCCATCATAATAAAACTTAGTTTGTAGTTTTTGGGGTTTTTTCCCCCGTCTACGTTGTTGTTAATTTTAAACACAAAGTTTAGACATGCATTTCTGGCAGCATGCTGCCAGCCCAGCACTCTGCTTTACCGTCTGCAGCAGAAGGCATGAACGGCACCAGATGCTGCCAAACAAGCTGGATTTATCAATGTTTGTGTGATCGGTTGTCTTTTCAGCGGGATTTATCAATATTTGTGTGATCGATTGTGCGGGATTTATCAATGTTTATGTGTTTGCAGCTCTGAGGGCCGTCAAGGCCTCGCGGCTCCCTGAGGCCGCCGGTGCCAGGCCGGGGATGCGGGGCCGGGAGCTGCGGCCCGAGAGCGACCCCGCGCGGCCGCACCCGGAACAGCCACAGGTACCTGAGGGGGACTCGGGGCCGAGCCCGCCCTGGGCCGAGCAGGCAGATGGGGAAGCAGTCCCTGGTGTTTAATCGGGGATTCGGGGAAGCATCGACAATTCTTTTTCCATATGTGTTTTCACTTATGTGCTCATTTCACTCGCACACCGCCCCCGCCCCCTGGCCCAGCAGCGGCTTGCACTTAAGAAAGGACACCTGCCCCGCTCTCGGTTTGTATTTTATTATTTCTCCGCACCCCTCAAACTGTCAGAGTAAAGAAATGTGGGCAGCGGCTCTGGGTTTCGGCGTAAGGCCCCGCACAGCTGGGGAGCAGAGGTGGCTGTGCATGCCCTGGGCCAGCCCAGCTGTGTCCCCAGCTGTGTCCCCTGCCCCCAGGCTGACCAGCGGAGCAGCTGTGCTGGCCGCAGGCATCAGGGGCACCCATCCTGTCCACTCCGTCCTGTTTCCTCCAGACCTCTAATTTTCTATTTGCACACTGAGCAACCAAGCATTTCTGACTTTACGGGCCTCGAGTTCTTCCTCTGAGAGGTGTGCTAAAGCAATCACAGCACTTGAGCTGAAACAGGGTTTAAACTTTTCTGTAGTACTTTCAAGTATTGTAGCAGCTCAAAGTATTTACTGCAGTAGATAGAAAAATCTCTAAAAAGTAATGTTCACATGCTCCTTGGCTTATTTATTCTTCTGGAGACTGTGACTGCTGCTATGTTAAAAAATGGAACAGCTCTGGCTGACCAGGCTATGCTTTAGTGTCCACCTTTGCAGCATTTACCAGTGTCACATTTGCTGTATGTGCATCATTGCCATCAGCTGTGTCTCAGAAACAAAGCTTTGTTGTCTTCATCACTTTTTGCAAGACAGCACAATAAGCCGCACACTGCTCAATTCCTCAACAGGAACAAGTTGTAAAAGTTTATTGCTGCAGTAAAAATAAGCGTAAATCAGCCAACTGGCTTGATTTTACTGTTTTATACTGAAAATTATCTTGAAAGCCTCTGTCTCTGTTGTTTCTGTGTCCATGGGAAACTTGCCAAATATTATACTGACTCTCCCACTATCATTTGCATACATTAAAAAATATAAGACTCCTTCACTATGGAATAGAAACTGTGCCCACATATAGCTCAAAGCTGACTTGAGAGCAAGGATTTGGTACATTCTTATCTTCTTTAACAGTTACCCTAGAAGTTAATGTTCTTCTTGAACTGAAAAAGGTTTTTTGCATAAACATCTACTGTTTGAGAAACTTGCTGTTTAAATACTGAAAGCCAAATGATGACTTTGGTCTTCCACTGAAAATTTTACAACTGTAAAAGAGTAGTTTTCTTCTTTTCATTTCTTTGAAAAAAAGTCAAAAACCTCCTCATCTGAACATTTTCTGACTCTATACAGAAACCATGGTTGCTGCCTTTCAGTGTTAAATGATATGTTGTGTATAAAATCAGTTCTAATTTATTCTAAGCCTTCTGAGTTATGTGCAAGGAAAAGACAGAAGTTTTCTGTTGGTTTAAGCGATGAGGTGCTTAGGTGATTTATTAAGCGAACTCGTATGTATTGCTGCTAACTCTTCTTTTTTTGTCATGAGTTTATAGTGTTTCTCTTAAGCAATTATTTCTTGGAACTGTGTAGTTTCATGATACTCCTTGCTTTTTTAAACAAGAATCTATTATGTTTTAGACATCACACAAGTATAAATTGTTTGTGAATATAAAGTAAATTCATTTCTAAGGCAGAAAAAACCTAACCAAAAAGAGTAATGAAATATAATTCATATTTATTTTTACCAGTCTGTATTCAAACCTATTTTAGGATTTTACTGGAACTTATTCTTAGTTTTCAGCTGTTTCAGTATTGTAATTTTTATTTAGAAGAAAAAAAAAGTAAAAAGTACTCACTCTCAAGTTTTAAATTAACTCTAAATAATTTTGAATAAAGTAAGTGCATATAATTTAACTTTATTTTAAGACAAAAAGTCCCAATGTAAACACTAGCCCTTCTTGAAACATGAACTATCACTCCCCTCTGCCCCAGCCTTAAAAAAAACCCCAATTCAACAAGAGATCTATGCAGATCACTGGCTCTAGGGACAAAGTTGCAGAATAAAAATGTAATTCAAAATAATATTTTTTTTTATATTTGCCAGTCTTGAAAATTATAGGAATACTTACTTATCTTACACAGCTCATCAATGTAAATCAGTAAATATATTTCAACTTTTCACTGATAAAATATCTGTGCAAGAGAAGAAAAATAACGCAATTCATTGGTAATGTATAGCATGATATTACTGTGGGAGGTTTTTAATTGAAAGCAAGTATGATTGCTAAACCTTGACCTAAACCTTTGTAAGAGTGGTTTTGGTGAGACTGGAAAACTTCTCTTAGATTTTCACTCTCCCTTTAACTGAGAATGGCTACAGCTCCTTTGTGTTGGTGAGCACCATCACTGCCACTGGTTATTATTATTATTTTCTGTGTGCTAGAATTACCAAGTCTTTCTATTGCCAGAGAAAAGTATAAATATTTTTGGTAAAATAATTTTAGACACATTTTTCCTACTGGCAAAGAAAGCTCTGAAATTGTTTGGAAGCTAAAGCTAAACAGAAGAGTAAACCTTTAGTGAATTTGAAGTGCTGCTTTTATAATTGTGTAGTCACCCAAAGAGTGACCTGTGGATGGTCTTATGCCAACAGATAATCCTAAACATACAAAACCAAAATATTCTTACATATTTTGGCAAAACCCTTGTATGTCACAGCAAATGACACTATAGAAACATTTAGGTGCTGCCACTTTAAATGACTGGTTAAGTACCTGGCATAGTTTTTATAACACTTCATATAGCCCCATGAAAGATATAGGATGTCCAATTAGTCCTTCATATCTGAATTTAGGTTGGATTTCATACTGTGACTTCCTAGTCAGAAACAAAACCAAGGGAACCTCTCCATCTGAGCCCCATACAAGACTGAAAAATAAAAGCAGTAGTTCTGAGTGGATGTGTTAGAGTTCTAAGACACATTGTTGGGGTTGGCAATGATTTGGCAGGCCCAAATGTCTGGAAAGGAGTAATTAACATATGGGATATTCTAATTCCAGAAGATAAGGCCAAAATTATTTTCCACTTAAAAAAATATTCTCAAAGGAAATATTATTCAAAGGAAATATTATTCTAAGGAAGGCCTTCTTAGATATTGATTCCTATACCTAGAAATGCATAAAAATAACACAATGCCTGCCATCAGGGCAGAAATTCAACCTTATTAAGTGAATGCCCACCTTTACAGATTATTGTAAACCAAAAAAGGATTAATAATTTCCATAGCTGCTCTCCCAGTTCTGTGAGTCACAAACTTTGAAGATGTTTATGTTCCCCTGACCAGGTCATGATTAACTTTCTTCTGCTGCTGTGTTAATAGGTGAATTATCACACTCTGAGTAACAATCCAAAGTAATAAAATCGTATTAATCCCTGCCCAGAATAATGAAAACTAGTTTCAAATGAAGATTGCTATCAGAATAAAGACCTCAAAATTATATCCTAACAAACGCGCTTCATTTAATTTCTTATGGTTTTAAAACTATAGGTATTTTAGTCTTATGATCGGTCTTATGTGCAGCTCTAAATTTCACTCTAATAGTAATTTACCCTTTAGTCTCCCATTGCCAGGAAACTTAGTGTTGTAGTCTTACTGGCTGACTGACTGAAGTGGCCTTTACTGAACTGTAAGCATGACTAATTATTAGGAAAGTAGAGTGCAGAAACAGAATTTAAGAGATTTATAATATTTGGAAAACACATTTCCTATAATAACAACAGGGTTGGTTTTGCATTCATGGTCATATGAGGCAGAGAACCATTAGGGAAAAAAAAAAAAAGAAAGAAAAAAAACAAACCAGTGTTTACTGGAAGAGCTGAATGCCTAAAAAAAAATCACTAAGGTTAGCAATCCTGCAACTTCAGTACTTAGTCATGTGAGTGTGTGCTAACTGAGGTACTCCTAGCCAGAGGACATAAAAATGCTTTCTCAAACTGCTATGTGCAATTTGAACTAATAAGGCCAGTAATACAGATGGGCAAACCTCAAAAGGTTGAGAGTATGGACACTGTTCCAGTAAGCACACATGCACATTTGAATGATTGTCTCCTTTCGTGTTTGCAAAATTGGGCTGGAATCCTGACAAAAGTGAGCTTTTTTCTCCAGGGATAATTCAGCACTTTTAGTCAGGATTGCAAAGCAAGCTGTCTTCTCTTGGGGTAATTCAGCACTTCCAGACTAGAAATGCAGACATGCAACTAAACCAAAAAGGACATATATACACAGAAAAAAAATTCTTTCCTTCTGAAAAAGATTGGTTATGTATCTTTTTAATTCCCTTATCTCTAGTCTAGCAGCATAAATACTGTGGAAAATTAAAAGATGTAGCCTACAACTTGCATTTTCCAAAATAACATTTAAAGTACATATATACAAGCATGTGCATTAGGAAAAACAGAAATAAAAACAGGCTTTGGGATTAAGAGAAAATAATTAAGTTTCATATCTTTTTCAGGTGATCGCCTAATGTTTGAATATTTGATACCTGAAATTACATCAATTATCAAGACCAGGAGACTCCTAAATATACACACATATATATATATCAGGAGACTTTTATCCATTAAGAAAGAAAAACTATTTTCCAAGTTTTTTTGATCCAAACTCACAATAAGAAATGATAGTGTTAATTGTATGTTGAATGATTTAGACTACCATATAAATTTCACTTTAGCTGAAGCCAAAATTTCTAGGCAAAAAAGTAGTATTGTGGTTTTATAAAAAGAGAGAAAGAGAGAGGAAGTGCTGTACAGATACAGATATTCACAAACCAAATGTGAACATAAATATTACAGAAAAGCATCACCAGGTAGACACTGAATAAAATCACATCTGATTAAAACTCAGGCAACAGACTACTGAGAGTCTTGTGTGCAGGGACTTTTCTCTATGGAAAAAAGGAAGCAGTTCTGAATATTCAGTTGTTTATAAAATATTTTATTTGTTTCACAAAAAGCAATGAAAAATAATGTTTGGTATCAGTTCCACAGAAATCTGTAAGAGCCAAGATGTTCACCTAGTTGTAGACATTTAACTAAGTCAGGAAATTCAGGTTCAAGACTTGCCAGAATCCCTGTGTTCACAGTAAAAGAAAGGAAACTGAATGTCTCTGTACAGGCACTTCCCTTTCTAGGTAATTTGAAAGGAAGTGTTCTCATATGTTAAATAATCAACTGTAATTGCTTATGACTATAATGTTTATGCTGTTTGAATGTATGCTGACATATTTGTATCTGGTTGTATAAACCTATCCTCAAAGGAAATTTGGTGTTCCTGCTTTGGAACTAAACACATGTAAACTGCTCCAGTTGACATGGGTGCTTTATTTCTGTCTCCTTCTGTGAGATATAGGTGATTCAGAAGGAGTGCTTAGGAAAAATGCATCCAAAACATAAAAAGTATGTCAGCTTGTGATCTCAGTGATGCCTGCACAAGTTCTATATAATCATGAGACCATTACACTCAAACTGCAAATACAATAAGGTGGAACAGATGATTTGGAAGAAGTTTAAAAAAAAAATCAAACAAAGCAGCAAAGCCAGAACAATGTCTTTTGTGGTTAAAGCTTGAAAAATATTTTTAGGATACTGGTGTTTTATGAGGACTTGAGGACAAATGGCTCATGCCTGATACAAAACAGGCTGGGAGTCTGGTAGATGTAAAAATCAAAATGGGGGGATGGAAACAAAGCAGCACACCAGGAAAATAATCTTTGCAAAGTCATCCTGGATTGGTATTCAGGATAGCCTGAGTGTGACTGTCTGAGGGAAAACACAAAGGTAACTGAGAAAGAAAAGAGTCTGGGTGGAAATGAGAGTATATGAAATGCTGCATTTTTGAGAAGTTATTTAGAAACACATTTTTGAGAATTAAGCATACCCTGATGAAAGAATCTAGTGGAAAACCTACTGGAGAATTTTCCCAGACTGCAGCGACTTGCAGGATGGTTCACTCCTGTTTAACATAATCAAGCAGAAGTTAGTCCAAGTGAGGGCTTGGAGTAGCTTGGAGTAGTTTTAGCCCTGCTGTGCCTGAGTTCACAGCTAAAGAGCTGTGAGGAGGCATCAGAGACAGCCTGAGACTGCCCTGAACAGGAGCACTCCAAACCAGAGACATGTCTCTACAGATCATCAGCAGAGATGGAAATCGAATTTAGGTATGAAATCATCCAAGGAGGTGTGAAGCATGAAAAGGAGTCCAGAACCAGAGCCCTGTGCAGCAGTTTGTAGGGAAAGGCAAAGGGTGGGATTAAAACATTCAAAGTTCACATAGTGAGAACCATTTGAATCATAGATGGAGACACCAGGGGGAATGACATTAGGGATATTGCCATCCAACACAGCTTTTGGAAGAAGAATTTGTGTCAAAGTCACCAAAGTCTAAATGAAAGTCTGAATTCAGCATCAGTTGTGTGGTTTGGATATGAAAACTTGGTCAGTCTGGGAAAAAATGATGCAGTGGAACATAGAAAGAACAGGAATTGGGTTACTGTGAATTTCCTCTGGCAGGAAGAAATGAAGAAAGGAACAGCAAAGAAGGAAAGAGGGACAAAAAGATTTTTGGCAGTGGAAGGTTTTTGAGCTTATTTGTAATGTAAAGCTGAAGTCACAGAGGTAAGGAGGCCTCCCTGGAGCTTGGAGGGAGCCACTCTTCTTTCATCTAAGGGACAAAGAAGAAAGTGAGCTGGTCAACAGCAATGAGGCAGATGCTGAGACAGAGGGAGCTTTTGATGTCTGTATAGGAAAGATACTAAAAAATAATATTGCTTTTTTGTGATAGTTCTGTGAGAAGAAAAACTAAAAATGTACACAGAAAACAAAGACATCTCAAAAAGACTCTCCAAAAGAAGATACACCGGTTTGGGAAAAAATTTGAAAATGGCAGATAGGTTGGTATGTTATACACACTTTTCAGTGGTAGATCACTTCATGCTTATGTGAAGCCAGCCTGGATGACCTGGACGCTTATTTAGTGTGTGGATGTGCCTCCCATTCAGAGCCTGAAATTTCTAAAAAAATGCTTAGGGAACAACTTTCAAAAACAACTCTGTCAAATCTGTGACTGCTATATATAAAAAAATTTGAGAAGTAGGTTTCTGATGGCATGAAAAGCGTATGAAAGAAATTGAGTCTACAGCTGCTTCTTATTAACACTATCTTCAGGAATTTTTATATGCTGTAAAATAGAACATGCCAACATTGTCAGTTATAATTAGGCTTCTATTTCAAGATTCCTTTTAAAAAAATAGACACAATATTTCTACACCAAAGGTGAATAATAGTCTTTTTATAAATCTTTCTGACATAAAATGATGTTGAGGTTCAAGGACAAACTATTTTAAGGACCAAAAGAACCCGTGGACGCTTCTAAAGTGTCATGGCTATCATTTAAAATATCATATAAAATAACATTTCTTACTGTAAATGAACATAGATGACATGAAGTTCATGAAATTACAAGAAATTACATCAATGAAGGTCCTGGGTTTTACCTTTACTATTCCTTCATTCCTAGCTTTGTTTCAAAGAGAAAAGGATTCTCTGCTCTAAGGTAAGATGTGTCTTCTGTACATTTCAAGAGCATTTTCTTCTTTTCAAGCATCTGTTTCTTTTAGAAGGGTGAATTTTACCTTGGAATTGCATGGGGAAAAAAAATTTATCTTTAACCAAAGACTCATTACTCGTACATATTATTAGGTACATACAAAATGTAAAATTTTCTTGGCTCACCTCACATACTAATTTCAAGACAAAGTTCAGCCTCTACAGAAGCATTTTTATTCTGTAGTTTTAAACTTCAAATTTTATAGTTTTCATCTGGCAGGAGCTTAACTGAAATTGAATTTTGAAATTCCCACAGATCCCATTACAAGAAACTCATTTTGTTCTGAACAAGAAATAAATTAAGAATAATCACTACTGTAAGACTCGCACTGATGTCACCCAGTTCCATTATAAACCTTTCATTTCTAATTCAAAATTCTCAAATCCAAAGACTGATCTTTTTAAAGCTTCCAAATACAGCCAGGGCTACTTTCTAAGGTCTTCCTTGCATCTTCTTATTCTTAAGACTTTTAAAATAAATGCCTATTTCCTAAAAAAAATAAAATAAAATAAAATAAAAAAAAATCGATAATCCAAACTACACACCTCCTAGAAGCAAAACATGAAACTTTTCAATTGGGGTAAAAAACCATCTTTATAATTCAGACATGAATCCCAGATGTAGGAAGCAAACTTAACTTTTACTTAAAGTTCTCTTTTCCTACTTCTGTTACACATAAGTTACTTAGATATACATATGTATACTTAGGCAGAGAAAAAGATAGAAACCAAGGGACTTAAATGATCTGCATGATTCTGTATTTCCAAAATTAAGTTTCCTTCACATATTTGTAAGTGACAATAGGCACAAGAAGTATCTAGATATGCTAGCAACTGATGGAGTGAAGAGAACTTTATTTTTTGTGTGTTGTATACTGTTTTTAGCCTCAACTGTTGAAGAGAACAAATGAGTTACCTATAACACCAAAAGCAGTGTGGTAAGCAAAGGCAGTTCCTGATTTTAACAGAGAATTCCCTTGCAAACTGACTATTTTCTTGTGTTCTTGTAAGCCATATGTTACATGAGACGATTCCTGTCCAGAGCATATGTTTTAAAATGAAACCATTTTAAAATGTCAGACATGGCCTATGGCTACAGGCCACACATATATCAAAATTAGGTAATTCACTGCTGATATCTAGTAACAAAATGGGGAAACCCTCCCCCCACTTTTTGTATCTTTAGTCAGTCACACATCAGGAATTTATTGTTTTCATTTAACTTTTTCTCTTTTGGAAAGAGGAAAAGATAAGGCCAGATTACTCTCTGGGAGCAGTCTGTTTATTGCAGCAGACACCAGATTTAAATCAATGTGCCCCACTACAGATCTGATTCCCAGGCTTGCATTTTATAGGAAAAAAAAATTCATTTGAATTACTATAGAGCTTTGGGGGTTGAGCTGGATCCACCTTTCTCAGGCTGTGCTTCCCCAGCTGGGCACTGTCAGATTCAAGATTTCAGTAGAACTAATTAGCTCAATCACAGCATGAGTTAATGCAACTGGATGGGCTTCAGTTTGAAGCTACCTTGCACCCATCTGTCTCAAAGAACGGGCAGAGGACTGAGCTCTGCCTGTTTTCTGCCTTGCCTTAAGCCTCCAGCACAGGTTTGCCTCCAGCTTCACACTCCAATTCATAGTGTGAAAATAAAAGTGGGAAAATCTAAGTAGGCTACAGAGATATAAAATAACTTGGTGTTGCTTAGGTGCACTTGCTATCCGATACGCCACTTCCCACTCTTTGTTTTAGATTAATTGAAACTACAAACTTTGGTATTTCTCATAACCGCATTGCACAGCCAGTGCCTATTTCTGTGCATAATTTTCAAAGTCTACATTTGCTGTTAAGTGAGAGACGGAACAGGTTTATTGTGAGCAGACGACAACTGTAATGACTTGCCTTGAGCTAGAGAAAAATTTCAGTGCATGTTAATGCATTAATTTGAGTGGCTGGGACTAAAGCTAAAACAAGTATTTGCAACTGTACTAATGACTGGATAGCAGTTCTTCACTGAACTAATTATACTGCCAGGGGCTTCAGTCTCAGAAGGGTCAAACAGAAGTCATAAACACAACTAAAATGAGGAGTATAATCAGCTGCTGCTGTGAAAGAGAAGGAAAATCAAGAATTTGATTCTGCTGGCTCTTAGACTTAGAATTTTAGCTCTCTTGATTACCTCAGGCTCTTTTTCATGGCCCCGGGAATATGTCATGGAAATAGAGCAAGGAGGAGGGGAGCAAGGGCAAAACAGGCAATCTGACCTCCATCTAGGTCTGCAAGAGCCCCCACACAATGTGAATCTGGGCAGGGCTGGCCATGCTGGGAATGTGCTGACTCCATCCAGTGTCCCTGGCCAATGTAATGGGGATCTCTGATATTCCCTTCACATTTGTCAAGGTCTCCAGGATAAGAGATCAGTAACTTCCTTCCCACAAGGAGTACAATGGTCTCTGAACAACAGCTGCATTCATAAGTGGAAGTTATTTGAGATTTAATTGAGATTTGTAAAATTCTCTGGAGTCTTAAATCCATTAGCACAGCTTATGCTGAAAAGTGATTGACAGCACTTTGTCTGAAAGCGCCGGTCAGGCTCTTCCTCCTCCTCCTCCTCCTCCTCCTCCTCCTCCTCCTCCTCCTTGCTCAGGGCCCCATCTCAGTGCAAACAGCCACACTTGCCATGGCTTGTGGTCCCACAAAGAGCAGCGAGCCTGTCACACAAAGGGCCCTGCTGCAGCAAGAGGCGACTGCTGCAGCTGCACAGCCCTGACCACAGCTCCACCAGAGGGGTTTTGTTTCCCATCCTCCTCCTTCCCTTCCATGAGTAGCTGGGCTGCAATCTGAGACAAATAGTTGCACTGTGTCTGCTCGCTGCGTGAGCCGAGGTGAGCTGGGGAATGGTGGCTGCCAGGTTCCAGATTGATGGCGTGTCGAAACCCCAGAGCAAGATGTGTTGGCAGCAAAGTGATCCTCCACGGGGAATCCAGCAAAATATGCTTTCCAGATTTCTGGGCCAGCTTCCAGCTTCTCACTCCTATGTAAGCAACAACTATCCCTCATGAGGGAGAAGAAGGGCCCTTGCACTTGCTGCTGCTGATTGCCCTAATAAATGTGTTTAACATATGTATGTTTATAAAGCAGCCATAGGGAAGCAATTTGACTACCTCTTTCCACATATATCTTCCTTCTGCCTGCCTGAGGGCTGGCATGATGCCAGCCTGAAGACAATGCAGTATAAACTTGACAGCCATCTATTCATGCATATGGTCAGACAGAACACTGTTCCTTTGAGATTGCTCCTCCTATGCTAAGCACGCTGCCAAAGGAAATTACAATACACTTTCCATTTTATGATGCAGATAATCAATGTTATAATATTCATGTTATCCCCGAATATTGGAAATTTTTTTTATTCTTGAGAAAAACTGAGCTGTTGTGACTGTATTGAACCCCGTAGGTCTGAACCAGTTCCCCTGACTGCCGTGCAAGACCTCAAAAGGCTCATTCCATAGTTATATTTCTCAGGATACTTTGTCTTGGGTACTGCTATGTTCAACCAAATTTAAATTTCTCTATTAAGCAGCTTCTGCCAAGGGCTAATTGAAGCTTCTCTCCAAACTCTGCATCAATTTGACCAAGTCAGGACAACTGCCCGCACTTGGTTTTGGCCTCTAAATAATTCTTTGGTAAAATATTAAAAAAAAAAAAAACCTAAACAAAGTATATATCTTAAATTAGTGAAAAGTTAATTAGTTGCCCTGAAACGGGCAGGTGATGGTTTTTTGTACGTGTTTAGGGTGCTCTGATTAAGGAATTTAGGCATACCCTAACCATAGTGATTAAAATGTTCAGCTGTGCTACAGTCACTATAGAGGTACAAACATCTCCAAAAGCTGAATCATACCTCTTTAGATACAAGAATAAAATAGATAGGATGAAATATCTTCTGTGATGAAATTTTTTGCATTGGTTCTGGAACAACACTAGAGTCCTGCATTTTTGACAAATAAAATTGTTTGAGATTAATTCAACCCTAGAGCTGTACTAAATTTATAGGAGTTGCCTAAATTTAGCAGATCCTGATAAATCCTACTTGCAAAGAATCTTTCCATTATTCACCTTAGGAGCTCTTGGGATTATCCTACAGGTAGCCCCAGGGTTGAGTAATGAGGCAGCATTTTAAGAAATCAGTCTAAGATGAGCCTCCTTCTTTAAGGAATTACTTGCTTAAGCAAGCTTGCCACTATTACATCAATTTATCATAATTCATTAAAGTAGTGATGGCATTGTATTGGAAAACAGCCCTACCAAGTATGTCACTGGGAGATGTTACTGCAAAATAAAGAATAAATACCAAAATCAGAGCTGGAAATGATTGTGGATCATATTATGTGTACACTGAGAGACTTGTGGACTTGCTTAGCCAGGGAAAGGTGACAGCAAGAACTAGGGTGACAACAAGAACACATTAAAAACACCTACAAGTATAGAATAGCTTTTTTCCCTCTGATCCAGGAGTTAAATCCTGAGCCTACCTCAGGATTTGATACTGTGCTGTATTTAAGGCCAACTGTGCTGTATCCGAGCTAAGACACTGCTTTCTTTAAATTCTATTTAAGGGAAAGGAATCTGCAAGGTAAGATCTGGTATGTCTCTCTAGGCAGGCAAGATACCAGTATGAACAAAAGGTACTCAGACAGTCAGAGGGAGGTGTCAGTATGCTCTGAGATATGGCTGGCCGCCTGGATTTACCCAAGAAGCACTTACATTACTTTTCTCTCTTTCTCTGCCTTCTGGTTCCATGTATGTTTTCATAAAGTATTGCATTCAACATATATATCTATATATCTATCTATCTATCTATCTATCTATCTATCTATCTATCTATCTATCATCTGTCTATCTATCTATCTATCCATCTATCCATCTATGTATGTGTATGTGTATATATATATACATATGTATGTATATATATATATGTATGCATGTATGTATGTATGTTTGTATGTATATACATATATTCATCTTTTTTCCCCCTAGTTTTCAGGTTTAAATTTAGAGTTATTACATTACTCTCCAGAATACCTGGGAGTGAAGAAGTTCCTACAGAACAGTTGATTGACCTTTGTAATACTTAGGAAAACAATATTCAGTGAAATGAGGAAGCTGTTACACATTAGATATCCAGCTCTATTCTGTTGTTCAAATCCCTACAGAGAACAAAAGCATGGAAAAGAATATAAAAGATGTCTAAATACTGGCTTCCTCCTTGGTTATTTGATACTAAAGTCTGGAAATTGTCCTATCACTTTCCATGCTATGTGACAAATGGTGTGGGGATGCTAACACAAATGACAAGTCATGAAAAAATAAGAACATACACGTAGGAATTATTTTAAATGTTCTTGATATTTTTGAAAAGAAAGATATTGTCTTGAGTGAGTTGGTTTACAAATAAGTATTTACAAGTTTTAAATTTAATAACAATTTTAGGCACTTCTTTTGCTCTTTAGAAAAAGAGACAATTTATGGAGACATTGTCACACAATATATTTTTAAACAGTACACATCCTTGTAGTCTACATCAAGTGAATGCTCAAGCAATAGGAGTTTGAATGGAACTACATTACACTGCAGCACATTTACATAGTACTGTAAGTGACATTGTGCACCCCTCAGGTTCATCACCAAAAGCATGAAATGCACTGTGAGTTTTCCCTTATGAATATAGTTTTTCCACATTTAATGTACTGTCCTTTTTTTTTTTTTTCTGGACCAAGGTATTTTCTGGGAATACAAAAAACAATTGAATATTGCCACAAATTTGTAAATGAATGGGTTATCAAGATACTTTATTTTATAGACACCTTTCCTTATTTATTGATTTCTCTCATAAATCTTGATAATTTTTTTTGCATTTGCTGGTTAATAATGATCAATTTCACTGAGTGTTGTAGTTTAATCCCAGCTCCACACAGCCACTCCCTCCCTCCTCCCTGGTGGGATAGGCAGAGAATTGGAAGTGCAAAAGTGAGAAAACTCTTGGGTTGAGGCAAAGACAGTTTAACAAGTAAAAACTGTGTACACAAGCCAAACAGAACAAGGAATTCATTCACCACTTCCCATGGGCAGGCAGCTGTTGAGCCACCCCCAGGACAGCAGGGCTCCATCACATGTAATTGTGACTTGGGATGACAAAAGCCAAAATTCTGAACACACACATCCCCCCCACACACAGAGCTTCCTCCTTCCTCCCTCAGCTTTACACAGCGATCCTGAAGCCATAGGGTGTGGGACACCCCTCTGTCAGCTGGCTCAGCTGTCCCAGCTGTGCCCCCTCCCAGTCCCTTGTGCACCCGCTATCCTCGCTGGGGATGAAGAGCTCAGCGTCACCCAGGAGTGCTGCAGTTCACTCTGCAGCTCAGCAGCAGCCACAGCATCCCTGAATCATCAGCACTGCTTCCAGCACAAACCCAAAACACAGCCCCATACCAGCTACTGGGAAGAAAATTAACTCTACCCCAGACAAAACTAGCAGGCTGTGCTACTCCAGCAAAGCTCTGCTGAGTCACATGAGAAGTGATTTATATGTACTGTGCAAACCACCATAATCTCACAAAGAGAACCACCTTCCTGTTTTCCTCTTATTAACTCAAAGTCCTGACTATTTAAAAAAATTGCTTATATATAATATATATATATAATATATATAATATATTATATATATAATATATATATATAAAATATATACAATATATATATAATTTTATACATATATATATATATATATATATATATATATATATATATATATATATACATATACACACACACATATACACACATGTATATAGTGATCCTACCTGAAATTCAGCAGAGATGTTTCACAATCTGAATTGGAAATGAGGTGTTTGTTTTTAAAGAGAAATTGACACACAGGGATGTAAACATAAATCTGACCAAGCTGCAAGAAAATTATTGAAGTGGTTCATAACGTGCTTTACTTTGAATGACAGGCCATTTTTTTTTGACAACTCAGTCTTTAGTAATGTTTTCAAAGTATTCATTAGTGACACAGAGATAACTTGAAGCTTAAAACCAGGTCCTTGCCCCAGTGACACTGTTTTAAGAGGTGAAGTAACTAATAAAATGCAAGAAAGAGAAAACCCCTTATTTGTAGCCATTATTAATGGAAAAATCTGTTTCTGTTTAAGTATCTCTCTCTGCATATTGTATGTGAAAAAATGCAAGACAATTATTCCACATTCAGAAATGTTTCACCTCTGGGAAAACACTCAGCAGTGGCCATATTTTTCTAGTGTTTTTTTCTTTAACAATGTGAGAGATATTTTCCATATTTGTCAAAAATGTCTGTATTATTTTTGCTGTACTTTTGGTGTAACACTCAGCTATATATTTGCCATGGAAAGATTCTTGACCTTGGGATGACATCCAAAGGGCCAATACAGCAATGTCCTGAAGGCACTCAGTCATCGGAAACTGCAGAGGTCTTAATGCTAAACTTCTTTTAATCTTTTGGAAACATGAGTATTGTCTGCTGTGAAATCTTTTCTTTATATACCATTAAAATCTATGATTATTTAAAAAAACTTGTTATTTGTATTTTAGTGCAAACCTAAAATTCGTGTACTTTCCAGTTTAAAAACAATGACTAATTAAACAGGAATAATGCTATAAGCTATTTCACTTTCTAGAAGAACAAGTATATTGCAGGGAAAAAGAAGAAGATTTTTATTTCTATATTTCAAGTGTCAAAAAGACATTTGCAGAAGGATTAAAATATATGAAATTCTGGCCAAAATATGCTGTGTTTCAGTATACAGAGTATCTTGAAATCATCCTGGCTCCATTGACAACTGGTGGATGGAACTTTGTTAGAGTGGCATTTCTGCAAAAAGCATGCACTGGGGCTGATTTCTGTGATAAACTCCTAATGGAAAACTTGTCATTTAGTCATCTTGCACCATGAGGAACCTTATGCTGAAAGGGAAAAGAAATCAACAGCAGAGTTTTACTTGCTCAGCAGTCACAGACAGAGCAGCCTGATGTGTCAAAAAGGAGATTCTCCCTTATATTATATCCTGAATTAACAAATGGCAGTGTGGCAAAGAGCACATGTTAAGTGAATGTATTACTTCTGTCATGCCAAAATTCTAATATCTCCGACTTAAATTTGGGGTCTGTATGGTTGGTTGGTTTTGTTTATTGGTTACTGGGGTTTTATTTTATTTTGTTGTGAGTGTTTTTGTTGGTTTTTTTCCTTCCCCCCAAAAAATAATAACAGAGAAGAATTGTATCAATGCCTTACAATGTAAGAAATTATTTTTATGTAAAAAACTATTTTGCTTTTTAAAAATGGTTTCTACCAGAGTAGAAAGAGCGAGTTTCAGTTGACTTATCTTTTGCTAAGTTCAAATCCTCTCTCACTTACTATGGAAATAAGCATGAATTTATTGTTCTGTTGTATTTCCCCAAAGGAATAACTAATTTGCCAAGATCGTAAGGAAAAAAAAATCTGATATTTCTTTAATCTTCATTACTTTATGAAGTTATGATATGAATATAAGCTGACGTGAAAATTAATGCAGAAATTGGAGTAGACAGGGAGTGGAAGCTAAGGGGACGTGATTCTTAAATTTACTAGGAATTATGTGCATGTGTCATTTTAGCAAGGACATTGGTATGTATTTTAAAGGTGATATATGGGGAAACTCACTTGTAAAGGTAAGGAAGAGTCCATTTCTGCTGTTACCTAAACCACCATGTGTCTCAAATACTTAAAAAACTGTCAGCAGAATCACAGCCAATGACATCTAGACTACAATTGTATCATGCTTGACCATTTAAAATTAGATGAATAGTAACCTTCAGGTCTAATGCTTTCTTTAATGCCTTAAAACAGCCATAAAATATGGAGACTTACTTCATATAAAAAGATAAATAAATAAATAATATTTTTACCTGTGTGGGCACTTCTTTCAGAGTCAGTTACAACTAAATTTATCCTGCTCTGTTCTGTTTAAGCCTAACTCAGTTTTCCTAAAAAAGTAAAAAAAATAGTTGAGTTGTGTTTGGATGACATATATTGACATTATACATTTACTGTGATATTGCAAGAAAAAATGCAACATCCTAAGAGAAAAAGAAGAAAAGGAAATGGCTATACTTAGTAATTCATAGCAGAGCTGTGATGAATTCTGCCTCTCCACCACATAAAAAAATTCAGTCAAGGTCATATTTTATCACATGGGCTCAGAGCTCCTTCCTGGTTATTTTATCCGAACAGCCACTGCTGACAGAGCCCACTGCATTTGCTGGGCCCTGAGTTGGGCTGGGGATGACCACATGGCTGACAGACATTCCTTGCAGTACTTGTGTTTTCTGATGTGACTGATAGAGCTTTTTCTTCCTCACATTCCCTGCTTCAAGCCACCCTTGAAAAATGGTAATTCCAGAAGAGCAAGAGGTATTTGTGTGCAAAGAAGCCACAGTTCCATGTAGGGAACGTCAAATGTGTTGGCAGAATGAATAAATATGCATCCACATAGCTTGCACAGTGAAATACAGACTTCAAAATAGAAAAATCTGAAGTAATCTCTATATTCACTTGGTCTTCACTTCTAAACAAAATGTGCAACTTGTACAAAATATTTTAAAATATTATTTTAAAATGCTCAATTGGCTGAAATATAAGAGATTAGTCATACATTTCTAGAAAACAAATTATTTCTATGAAATCTTCCTGTCTTATTTTTTATTTATTCTTTACCACAGAGTTGATGAGACTGTCAAATATTGGTCTTATGTAAAAGAATTGGCAAAATTTAAAAAGATGAAAGTAATCCTGTAGTAGAAACAGAATTTCTCCTTTAAGTCTCATATATTATATGACTCTAAGGTTCACATTTCTCTAATCCACTCTCTTTTTCTGCATTTCATTTTTGTGATGGATGAAACAACTTCAGTTACACAAAATATTTATTTCTCTGAGTTTCTCATTTCTAACTTCATATCAGAGAGAGGGGGGGTGAGGGAGAATAAAAGATATGAATGACATAGAAAGATAAACCAACCAGCAGCCCCTAGAGTGTTCTTATGACATCCACATTTTATTCAGTTATCTTTTTATTTTCTAAAAAAGGCTTTTTTCACTGAAATAACTGCTCATGTGCCTTTCAGCAGGCAAATGGCCTCATAGCCAACACACAAAAGCCTAATCACATTTCTCCTCTTGCTCTTTGGTGAGGTCCTGAGCTGAGATGAGTGTGATCTGTGGCAGATGGCTGCAGAGCTAACGAAGCCCAGGTCAGTGTGGGGCTGAGTGAGAGCTGTGACCAGACAAGGTCAGGAGCCTGGCCCCAGTTCTGCTAATGGCAGCATGGAGCTCTGCTGCTGCTCTGGCACAGGGGCAAAACTCAGCCCTCAGCTCAGGCACATATGCTGGGAAGAGCTTTCTTCACCTGAGCTCTTTTAATAACCCTCCATCACTATGAAATATCTGACCACTGGGGACTTGCCTGGCAAGTCTAACAAATTAGGGCTGCCTTTACAAGTAAACAGCTATGCCTGCCAGTGATTTCCATCTGTCCAGCACTGCCAGGTTCATTATGAGCATCAGGAGATGGAGTTAAACAGATGGCAGGAAATGTGCTTGGCCCTTGCACTCAGGCGAAGAGGACAAGAGGCAATTGCTTTGCATAACATCCCTTTCCCTTCATTACTTCACATTAGAATATGTAAAGAGTCACCCCAGGAGGAATTTAAAAAGCACTTAGCATTGAAATATAAGGGTGCTACATGGATGAAGAGAGAGAAAGGAAGGGATGAAGTTTCCACTGTTTGCAAAGCAGAGTTTTTTCCCTAGCCCCCTTCATCCCCAAAGAGGTTTCAATGGCTGCTTTTATTTCTGACACACTAAGTACAACTCCTTCTAAATGTGTCTCTCTCATTCTCCTTCCCTGGCTGTCTCCAAAGGCTGCAGGAAGCTGTCAGGCCGCAGCTTGCAGTGCAGGAAGGCCCAAATGTGCATGTGAGACTTGTGGAGTGTGCAGCTTCAGCCAGGCAGGCTCTGCTCAAAGCCCTCCTTCTCTTTTCTTTTTTCTTTTTTTTTTTTTTTTTTTTGTGTGAGTTGACATTGGAAGTGCAGAAAGCCTGCAAGCTGGTAGGGAAACATCATTAAACACTGCCCCTCACAGGAGTAAAGAAAATCATCCAATTTTCATGTGGAAATTTTAGCATCCTTGGATTAAAGTGGGAACACAAGTAAAGCTGCATAGGATTTAAATCTCAAAGTAGGAAACTTATTTCTATACTGTGCCCTGCCAGAGAACTATTAGAGGATGCTAGGTCTTTCTGGGTCTAAACAAAAACAAATAAAACTTCGAAACAAACAGTTGAAATATTAGTCATGAGTTTTTGGGTGGAAGTTAGGCTGTCTGAATATGAATCCAAACTTTCTGGAAGACTGGCAGTCTTTTTTAGCATTACTATTATGCTGAATATTTTGAGAGCCCCATCTCAGCTGAAGCCTGCAATTGCTGATGTAAAACAAGGAAAAAACAGGGAAGAAGCAAGAGGAGAAGGTTAACGCAAAAAAAAAAGGGAAAACAGCCTGGTTTCAATGGGCTGATATCAGCTATGAATCTGATAATCTGTCTCACCAAGTTATATCTTTTCATCACATATTAAAGGAATAGATTACCTTAAAAAATCAACCAGGAAGACAAGATACAGTGACGATAGTCTGTCATGATTTTCTTCTTCACTGAAGCATCTGGAGTTCACATAATGACTGGAAGATACATGATGCCCAGTAGTATTTAGGCACTTAAAAATGCAATCTGGGCAGCTTCTCGGAGGAAGGGCACTGCAGAGTAATATCATCAGGTCTGGGAGGAGTCCAAGTCATATTTTGAATCCTGAACAAATACTGGAGCATAAAAAAAGTCTGTGAATATGATGCATGTAAACACACAAGTCAGGAGGGTACCAAGCAGCAGCTGCCAGCACTTTCTCCAAAAGGGAATTATATACCTCAATCAAATGCCCTGTAGGAGCAGTCTGGTGCCCCTTCTGCTCCAGCTGAGAGCAGATGTTCAGAGGCCAGCAAGGAGTGCTGTATTTTAACAGAGTTGTGAGAAAGACTTTCACAGAAGAATAGGAAAAATGTTTCCCACTTGCCAGCTTTCTGATGGTAGACTGCTAGATTTCAGGATGGCTTGCAGCCTGGGCTACCAGATGTTCAAAAATCCCAAACAAAAGACCATGGTGTCAGCAAAGAAGGGTTCTCCTGCACACCAAGGACAAAGCTGCTCTGCCTTGCCCAGTCCAGGCTTGTCTGCAATACAGGAGGCTTGTCACACGTGTGCACATCTATTGAGAGTCCAAGATATGTCCAAAAATGAGACTCATAAAACCTACTGCCTGTAGACCTGCCAGTTCTGACAGGTCTGAGTCTGGAAGCTGCACACAGAGTGAAAGGCTCCTCTGTGCTCGTAGGGGCAGGAGGTGGCACATCCAAACTTTAAGTCTCAAACCTTCCATGACTTCTCCTTAACAAAATTCATAAAACACAAATGTTTTCCCCTCAGTCATCTTTATCGTCTTAAATAAAAACCTTCCACATCCTGTCATGAAAACATGATGCCAGTGTATTTTCCATACAAAATTTTTCTCCCCTTCTCCTTGGTTTTTTCTCTCATCATCCAGTTTCCTACTTCTGGCTCAAATAATTCACCAAAATGAATTTAATAGGTATGTTTACTATTTTCTTTTTGTTGGCCTCAGTGTTTCACTCTACACTTTTACCTGCAAGAATTTAACTTGTATTTTACTGTCTCTTAACATACCATATTTCCAGCTTTTGAAGCATTTCTGCCCAATGGCTCAGGCACCCTGCACACCCTTGCTGTTAAGAGCACCAGTGAATCCTTTCACATCTTCCTCCTTGCAAGGTTAGACATGGTTTCTGGGGGTCTCTTATCCCACACAGGAATTGCCTCCACACTATATACTGGGATCAATTGATATTCTTGCTTCTAATTAGTGTAAGAATTCTTTGTACCTTCCAGGCCATTCTCTTTTACACAGCCTAGCGTCCTGATTAATTTTGGCATATGCTGCTCCCCTTGTCAAATGCAATTATACTGTAGCCCCTGTTATTTAGGGGTTTGACAGCAGTTCATAAAGCAATTTTTATTTGGGATGAGATTAGACTCTCTTGCTCTAGTTTGGAGATGGTGATTGCTTCCCTGCAGCTGCTTTCTGTAATTTTTTTTTTTTCCTTATATTTCTGGCAACGCATTGGTGTATGGAGTTATTGGATTTCAGGCTGAAGTGGGAAGGAATATTTGGACTCATTCTCCAGCCATCCCAGGGGTGTGCTCTGGGTATGTGATCCTAGACAGGGAGGCTGGGAAAAGAGGATATCACCAAAGAAACCATTCTTGTCCTTAGTAAATTGCACCAGTGTTCAGTCCTTGCCCTAAAGATCTGCAGCTTTTCCTCTTTAACTGAAAAAAAAAAAAAAAAAAAAAAAAAAGATATGAATTTACAGGCTTATTTAGCTGAGCGAGGCTCAGAAAGTGCCTATAATTTCAGTGTGAGATCCAGCTGAAATTATACTGTGGTCACAATTTGCTTTCTCTGCCACTGCCCCTTTGCCCACTTTCCTCCAGTGACATCTTGTATCTCATCAGGATCTCCTGGCAGGACTTTCAAGTCTGTGGTCTCTTGAAAGGTGGGCAGACACACAGACAGAGAAAGATACAGATATGGATAAAGGGAACAGCAAGACCAGGGATACAGATGTACAGAAGAGACCGCTTCAAATCTTTACAGTGCACCCATCAGACATGCAAACACTGCATGAAGTTTCAACCACACAAAACCCCAAATGAAGCTCCAGTTGGTCAGGCTCTGTGAAACACCGTACATATACAATATTTTCTCCAATGGTCTCTCTTATAAAAAAAGGCAAGGGTTCCCCCAAGTGCTGTATCCTTATTCAGCATCTCCAACTACAGAACTTTATTTTGAGTTTACATTAGTAAAGAATCCAGTCTCTTTGATCAGGCACTGAACTTTTTCTCCATTTGCAAAGAAATTGTTTGCTTCAAGGGTCTTGCACAGACAGCAGGTTTTGGTTTGCCTTACCAAGGTGTCAGGAACCTGTGGGATCACCTGAACTGTCTTTGTCCTGCAATTGTCTCTGCAACACCTCCCACTGCAGCACCTTATTAAAAAGATCTTACAGCAAAATCCTTTATCTGCATTTTCTAATGCTTTATTTCTCATTAGGAATTCACCAAGGAAAATGAAAGAAACAAATACTTGGAGAAGGGATGAGAACACAGCTATCCCTTCCTGAAATGAAGGAAACTTTTACAAGGTTCAGGAAAATTTAAAAATTCTGACAACATTTTTGATTTTCTAGTTAAAATAAACTTTAATTTAAACAACAGTGGAATTGATCTTATGTGGCTGGAAGTATTTATTTATTCACATGAAGCTATCTTATATAGGTAAAAATCAAGTATATTGAAAATATAGTTTCTACATATTTTATATTAACTGTGAGCATTGCAGTTTGTTCATATAGAAATTTTAAAAAGTATAATTAATCATGGTTCTTCAGTTGGTCATGGAGAGGCTGCAGCCATATTATTTTTTTTTTAAATTTTGCCTTGTTCTGCAGCTTTATGGGGCATGTCAACATTGTCCCAACATTCCTTGTCATTAGCAGGCTAAAACACCTTCTATTTCCTGTAAATTAGACACTCCAGAGAGAAGAGGTTCTGCTGCATCCCCTCAGTCTGCTGAGACAGCTGCAATGGCTGCGTGCACCTGTGGCACAATAGCCACCAGCAGCCAGCTAGCATTGTTTATTGCTAATGAGGCATATAATTGCTGCAGTTAATCCAGCTTCTGAGGTTACTAGGTAAAGGGAAGAGAGCTGCAGTGAAACTGGATAGGGTTACAGAGTGAGCAGAGAGTCTCCAGCATTTAATTTAGCTCTAACAAGACAGCTAGTGTTAGATCTGGATTGATTGTTAAAGAGCACTTACTGATGTTAATAACCATAATAATCAACTATAACTGGCATAAATTAATTCAGCATTACAATACAGAAGTAATAAAATGGGTAATCATTATGCCCTTTAAATTATATTAATGTGCACATTCAACCATATCAAATGGTTTAACTGTTAACCAATATAGCAATAGTAAATTAATTTGGAAGAAATGCAATGCAGCAAACAAACCCTAATTGCCATTTAATAAGTATGGTAATTTCTATTTAATTTGGCTACACTGTCCTGTTGAAAGGGAAAAAACTGAAGTATGCAGAGTTAGGAAAAAATATGTTTAAGTGGTTCAACATGACTAATTGAAAGAAAGCTCTACAGTTCTGTGGTCTCATTTCTCTGTGTTTGGTTCTTTCTATGTTAGAGTCTCCTCTGGCCCTCCAAAGTCTGCCTTGCTCCAGATTTGCCTTTGATATTGATCCAGCCAACAAGCAGCTAGCTGTGAGTCCCCAAATGTCTCAATACAATATTGACAGAGTGTGCCCAAGTATTTTATTAGCAGATTAAGGGACAGGAAAAGATACAGACATATCCTATGCATCCCCTCAACCCAGGAATCTCAAAATAGCAGTACAACTCTTTTTATGAAGCTACATTGGAAGGAGGTTAAAATTTTTATATAACTAAATTTATGTGGTACTCAAAGGTCAGGGTGAATAGAAAATTGATTTCAGCCTTCACTAAATCCTAAAGCTGCAACACACTTCTTTTAAAGCTTTGCTGCTGTGCAAATAAACCAGAGGCAGGGAGATATTAATTAAACAGCCAGGGCAAAAAATCTACAGCTGCTCCTGCTGCAGTCCCACAAGGGGTCTGGATGCTGCTAATCCTTTGTATCAGTAACTGCAAAGATTCCCATTTCAAATCCATGGAATGAGAATCCATTGCAGTCAAGATGTAGGTGGCAATTCTTTGTCTGCACTTTTGCTGTATTTTATTTTTACCTATCACCATAACACTGTCCTGGCTCTCTGTCCACATTTCAGTGTTTGTATATCAGTGGAGGGAGCAGTTCTTGCAGAGAAGAATAAAGGTCTGAGGTCTAAGATAAGCAACAATGCAGGGACAAACCAGGCAAGAGATTGGAACACAGATCTGTGAATGGGGAGAGAGGGGCAAAATTCTGAAAAAGCTTTTAGTCTCTCTATTCCTGCCACCAATGTCAAGCCTGAGATGCCCCTGGACTCTGAACTGGTTGCAACACTAAATGCAACTTCATTGAAGTAATTTAGTATCAACCCATTAAAAAGTCATGAAGGAAAGAATAGACTTCCAAAAGCATTTTCAAAAAGATTGGAATAAACCACCTCCTATTTAACTCTACTGTTTTCAATCAGCTGGAAAAGATGTTTTGAAAAATCTTTTTTGCACAGAGTTCTTAAAATTACTTGAAATTTGCACTGTGCTGCTTTCTGCTGCTAACCCAAGAGATGCGTATGAGATTTGAAGCTGCTGATTGTGACTGGTTTGGGAGTTAAACACCAGCCACTTGGCAAAGTGCTTTAGCAGTCAGGTAGTTGCTCCTCTGAGCTTTCCCCAGGAATAAAAATCAGAGGGGATTTTCTTTCAGTCAACAGGATGAGCTGAACAATCAACCATATCTCCTGGGACAGAGGTGGGGGGAAATATATATAAAAAATCAGTCAGTTCTGGAGATATTTAATCTGCCTCTTTTCTACTGGGGAATTAGAGAGCTGGAATTGTCATTATGTTGTCATTTTATGTGTTCAATAAAATACATCTTAATTCCCAGTGTGAGAATCAGTATTCTCATTGGATTCTTCTGATAGGAAGACTGGACCCTTTTTGAGATGAATCAGATTTTTCTTTAGGAAAATAGCAGCATATAAACTTTTAGCATTAAAATGAGTTCATACTACTTTTAAGAGGAAAAAGAAGTCTAATACTCCGCCTTTAAATCTCTCATAGTTACTTTGCCTGATGTCAAAGCCAAGCACAGCTGCAGGGGAGCAGCTTCTCTTCCTGTGTGTCTGAGTCTCTCCATCAGCACCAGAGCACAACACAAACGTGTGCAATGTTGTCAGTGGGGCAAATCCATCTCACCTTGTGAAGCCATTTTGTTTAATTTATCTTGAACTTTTTTCTGCTGTTGTCACTTTCTGCTGGCCCATAGTTGGATTGTCTTCTTAACTGCTGATCATTGACTCTGGGAGGAGCTACCCCATTGCTCCATGTGAATTTTTCCCTTCAAATCATCCTCCAAAATGACTGAATGTTTCTGTGAGAGGCAGAACCAGGATAGCCCTTGAGGAGTGGCCATAACAAACTGCATCAGAAGATGCAGCAAACAAAAATGTGGTAAAACTCACAGTTACTTTTAATCGCAATTTTATTTTTCTTATTTTTTTTTACCAGGGTGGAAGAAAATACTATTTCCAAGAATTTACTTTTAGCTATAAGCATTGTCCTTCTAGTTTATATTTAGTTTGGTGTTTTACCTTACACTGTACCATAAATTTGCTTATCTAGTAAGAGAGACCATCGGTGTGCGTTCTATGTGACGTTAGCACTCCGGCAGATGACATCACTCCACTTATCGCGCGCCTGGCGCTATCGGCGGGTGTTCGGCGCCATCTCGTGGCCGTGCACGGTACCGAGCCTGGCGTTTCTTATTTCCTTTCTTTCTTTTTTTCTTTTTCTTTTTCTTTTTCTTTTTCTTTTTCTTTTTCTTTTTCTTTTTCTTTTTCTTTTTCTTTTTCTTTTTCTTTTTCTTTTTCTTTTTCTTTTTCTTTCTTTTTCTTTTTCTTCTTCTTTTTCTTTTTCTTCTTCTTTTTCTTTTTCTTCTTCTTTCTCTCTTTTTTCTCTTTCTTTTTCTCTTTCTTTTCTTTTTCTCTTTCTCTTTTTTTTTCCTTTTTCTTTTTCTTTTTCTTTTTCTTTTTCTTTTTCTTTTTCTTTTTCTTTTTCTTTTTCTTTTTCTTTTTCTTTTTCTTTTTCTTTTTCTTTTTCTTTTTCTTTTTCTTTCTTTTTCTTTTTCTTCTTCTTTTTCTTTTTCTTCTTCTTTTTCTTTTTCTTCTTCTTTCTCTCTTTTTTCTCTTTCTTTTTCTCTTTCTTTTCTTTTTCTCTTTCTCTTTTTTTTTCCTTTTTCTTTTTCTTTTTCTTTTTCTTTTTCTTTTTCTTTTTCTTTTTCTTTTTCTTTTTCTTTTTCTTTTTCTTTTTCTTTTTCTTTTTCTTTTTCTTTTTCTTTTTCTTTCTTTTTCTTTTTCTTCTTCTTTTTCTTTTTCTTCTTCTTTTTCTTTTTCTTCTTCTTTCTCTCTTTTTTCTCTTTCTTTTTCTCTTTCTTTTCTTTTTCTCTTTCTCTTTTTTTTTCCTTTTTCTTTTTCTTTTTCTTTTTCTTTTTCTTTTTCTTTTTCTTTTTCTTTTTCTTTTTCTTTTTCTTTTTCTTTCTCTTTCTCTTTCTCTTTCTCTTTCTCTTTCTCTTTTTCTTTTTTTTTCTTTTTCTTTTTCTTTTTCTTTTTCTTTTTCTTTTTCTTTTTCTTTTTCTTTTTCTTTTTCTTTTTCTTTTTCTTTTTCTTCTTCTTCTTCTTCTTCTTTTACTTCTTCTTTTTCTTTTTCTTCTTCTTTTTCTTTTTCTTCTTCTTTCTCTCTTTTTTCTCTTTCTTTTTCTCTTTCTTTTCTTTTTTCTCTTTCTCTTTTTTTTTCCTTTTTCTTTTTTTCTTTCTTTGCTTAGCACAATTATTGATTCCTTTTTATGAATGCACTTTGAACTGCTATTCTGTTTGGAAAACTCTGCTTTTCTCTGCAGGTTACTTCACACAGTTGCTGTAAAATAGTGCATTTCAGATACTATGCTCTTATGTACTGTGAAGAAATAGGCTCCAAATATAGCCTGTTATTTTTTTAGAAATGGCTAAAGAGAACATGAGATTCTGACAAGTAATTGCATCAATTATTAATGGCAAAAACTACTTCACCTGTTTAAAATTTTTTTTTACAACATTTAACATAGGCACCACTGTTTTAACCACACCAAAAAATCTCTGTCACCATTATCCCACAGATTCTGAATTAGGGTGGAATATTTACTAAATGTTATTTTTCCCTATTATTACTGGGACTACTTTTCTCAGAAAAGTTCTTTATTTACATGAGAGCTATCAAGTGACTTTAAGAGCAAGAGAAATCTGTAGTAGAGATCAGCTGAGTTAAAACTTTCTTTCTGTGCAAAAACAACCAGTTTCTGTGGTAGGAGCAGAACAGCCCTTGCTTACCCTGGGTGCCTCCTGAAGAGGTTTTGTGGACAAATATCTGTTGGTCACCTTTTGCACTTGCATAGCAGAAGCACTTCTCCAGCACCCTTTAGGATTTGGCAAAGCTTATGTTACAAGGAATAAATGCATTGTGCATGTAGCAGATTTTGCAATCTTGTTTGCTTCTCCCCACAATGTGAGGGGCACAGAATTAAACCTTGTGGCCAGGAGCCAGGGGCAGGAAGTATAAATATACATATTTATGCCTATTATGATCAAGCCTCCTTGAAACCCAGAGGTTAAGAGATGAGCACTCCTTCATGGTTGTGGATTATCACTGCTTTTCCCCTCTGCATTCAGGCACGGTCACAGCTGCTGATTCAGAGGGATTGCTCTGGTAACATTTCAATAAACTTGGAGCACTGCTGGCAGTTTATGGAGCTGTTTCCTGTGCTATTTCCTGAGAAAAAAGAATTCCCTAATCAGTACTGTTAATTCCCTGTAGCAGTTGGGCTTGGCAGAGTTTTAAGTACTTTGATATAGTAGTTCTACATCACTCCACACAGAAGTAAGCTGGCAAGGTAAAATTTGGGGCTATTTTTCTTCATAAGGCTAGCTTAGAATTTAAGTCAGAAATTAGTGTACTTATCAAACATAAGTGATATAAAGATCCTTCACATCCTATAGAAGCTGAAGACAAAGGCTGAGCAAAATTTAGCAAATACATTTTTTCTTAGCTTATTAGGTTTTGAGATTTGTCCCCTTCCCCTGTGTACCTGAAAATGTTTTTCTTATTTCATTTTCTGTGAAAAATACTTCTGGTTTTGGATTGGACTGTACATTTTTATTTTTTTCTTAGGAAAAGAAAGATAATCAAAGTCCCCAGTGGAAATATTTGCAAGAATATTTGGCATTAATAATATCTGCCTAGCCTTGTTTCTAAAAGCCCTCAAATTATGCTCCTCTTTTCTGTATTTGCAACCTCTCAGACTTGAAACAGCAAAAGGCTTTGTTGGCCCTAACTCAATACACTTCTGTGCAATCTCCTGCACTTGTAAAAAACACACCAGAATCCATAAGTCTCCCTATGTCCTAGCATGTCCTGTGTGCAAGATAAACTAGTCTAGGTGGTGCTGAGCATATTAGGCCCTTTTAGTGTCTCTTAAGAGACTCTAACCTGGGAAATTTCCAAAGTTTCCTTTTACACTCCTATCTCTCCATCCCTTTTAGTCACCATTAAAACAGAACAAAAGCATGTGACAAATCTCAGCAGTTTGTGATTTTGTGTCATATGTACAGTACAGAACTACTAATCAATAGCATGTCTTTTAAAAGACAGTGCTCCAAGCACTATATTTACATCTGCAGGCACTGATTGAATGAAATACTACATCAAAATTATTTCAGTCATTTCCACTTAGAGTACTAGCAAATAGAATCAGGAAAACCAACACAAACAAAACTAAAAGAGCTCTTTTACAGTGCTTATCTTGGAACTAGATTTATTTTTATTGAATATATACATCCAGTTTGCTTCTGATTGCACAACAGGGAAACATTAAATTAGATTGTCTAAAATGGTGCAATATGCAACATTCCTGCATAGTCCAACCTGATTGCTTGAATGGCAAACCCTAGAACTATGATCTTTGTGTCTTATTTAAAGTCATTATTGTCTAACTGACCATATGAAAAAAACATATCCTCTCTTCCTTACTCTATAAGAAGATGAATTTTTCCCCTCCACTCCTCTCAGGAGACCCCACCTGCAGTGCTGTGTCCAGCTCCAGCTCCTCAGCACAGGAAGGACACTGACTTGTGGAGACAGTCCAGAGGAGGGCCACGGAGATGGTCAGAGGGATGGATCCCTTCTCCTGTGATGAAGGGTTGAGAGAGTTGGGGATTGCTCAGCCTGGACATGAGAAGACTCCAGGGAGCCCTTACAGAACCTTCCAGACCTGCAGGAAAGCTGGAGAGGGACTTTTTACGAGGTCATGTGGTGATTGGACAAGGGGGAATGGCTTTAAATTCATAGAGGGAAAGGATTAGATCAGATAAAAGAGGTTTGTTACAGTGTGGGTGATAAAACACTGGAACAAGCTGCCCAGAGAAGCTGTGGATGCCCCATCCCTGAAAACATTCAGGGTCAGACTGCACAGGGCTATGAGCAACCTGACCTGGTTGCAGATGTTCCTGTCCATGGCAGAAAGGTTGGACTGGAGGGCCTTTAAAAGGCCCCTTCCAATTAAGTGATTTTATGATTCTATGATTTTCTAAGTCCATTGATCTTGGATTTAAATCCTATTTTCAAAACATTTCTTATGCAATTATAGAGCTGAAGCTCTAAAGCCTATAAATTCTCCTATAATCAAATAGAGGCAATGATGCAAATTTGCATCTGGGGATACTTCTGTTAAATCTAGCTTATATTAGAAGTTAATTTTAGATAGTTAAAGTAAAATTTCTTCTGGAAAGTCCTCTCTTCCATGAATACTTTTAATTATTTTAGAATTAAGGCACAAAGAATGGAGAATGGGCTTTGAAAGCCAACTTGTTCCCTGTAAATGCACAGCTATCCATAGAAGGGTAGGCCCCAAAACTTTAGCATGGACATGTAGATGGAGATGTCTGAGGAACAACAGGAATGGCCAAGATTGAAAGCATTAAATATGCAATTTGTAACTTCAGATTATTTCCTCTCTACCAATTAAAGCAATTAGGATAAAGAAAAATATTTCACATTTTATAGGTGAGGAAAAAAATGTGAAGGAGACAGCCTACGCTCAGGCTTTATTAAGATAGGCTTGTACAAATTTATGTCTCTCTTGAGAGGTGTTCCTCTAAGTGTTTCAGGAGCTTTCCAAGGGAGTCCATTAACTCTCACAGCATCTCCAGGGCTGAGGTTCCAGCCTGCAGCTCATGGATCTGATTCATTTTTAATCTCAGATGATGGACAGGATGAATTACCTGCAGTGCAATGGTCCTAAGCTGTGAGCCAAGACCATCATTGTAGGACAGAGAGAAAGACAGACACCTCCCCAGCAGTCACCAATTTTCTCATTTGAGCACACTACTTTGCCTGCTGAGGAGAAATCAGAGCTCTTTGTCACCTCCTCCAGCACTCAAGTCTCTCTGTAAACTACCTTGTCACCTCGTGACCTGTTAGTTCCCCAAAAAAACACATTTTGTGCTGGAGAAAGCTGATCACAGTCACTTTTTTTGCCAAGATAGGTCCATGTTACTCATAGAAAACCCCCCAGTGTGCTTAATAAAACTGTTGCTTCGGTGACACTCAGGACTGAATTGGCCACAGTTTAAACACACCACTGGTGCAATCTACCTGCTCCGTCCCTGGGCTGATTTCCAGCCCTTCCCACCAGCAGTCCTGCAGGCAGCCTTAATGCTCCAGGCTGCAGGGACAGAACACCTGTAGCAAACACACATGCTAAACAAGCATTTTAGGACTTAACAGAGCTCAAGACAAGTTTTGAGAGCTGAGAAATGTACTATGAGGATATTTAGCTTTCAATAAACCTGAAGGAAGTGTTTCTGTGTTTGCTTAGCCTGGTGTTCCCAGAGCATTGGTGTGTTCAGAGGAGTCTCTCTGGGAAGCCATCTGCTATGTCAGAGCACAGTGTGTACTAGCTTTCCTTGTTGCCAAATGCATGCATTCAATTAATGATAATCATCTGCTGCTTCTACACAGTGATTTTTTTTTCCCCTTTTTCCTGAGTTGTCTCATCCAAGCTTTGCATAATCACCTTAGGAAACCTTGGTGCTGAAAATTTGATTTCCTTCCCAGACTGCAGGGTACCAGTGGGGTCTGACACAGCTCTTGCTTGTGGATGGGGAGGAAGTGGGAACACAATAGCTTTGCTTTCTCTCACACGATCACAGCTGGGCTCCCAGACAGTCAGCAGAAAAAAATATTATATAGCTTGCAGAAATGTCATCAGGGCTGGAGAGGTGCTGATCTAGGAGTAACAATGGCTCTAAGAACAGCTCTTTCATCCCTAGAGGTTTAGTATCTCCACCAGGGAAACAGTTTAGCCCATTTTCCTATCTTGGAAAAACTTATTTCAGATGCGAGTGTGAATAAAGGCAGAGTAACTCTTCTAATGCTAAAGCAAATGCACAGAAAAGCCAAATTGCATTCAGGACTGCACCAAGACTGAAACCATCCCTCAATCTTAATTATATTATGTATCACATAACAAAGGGAAAACAAATAAATTTGAAATGGGAAATAATTACCTAAAAGATACTTATTATGCATCGAACTTTATCAGGTGCCTTTTCATTGATATCTTCTATTAAAAGTAAATTTTGACCTAAGTGGATCTGCATTGGAAATAAAATATGAATTCCCTATCCTTGGCTGGGGTCAGGACAACAGCAGGTGAAGATGTGGTGGGGATCCAGAGCAGCAGTACCAGACAACAGCTGCTCATGACCACACATCAGGAGCCACAGAGCTCTCCAACACCTATAGAAAAATGCAGGTTTTCAGTAGACAAAAGTGCTGCATAGGTTGCCTTGTGAGGACAAACCAAAAGCTTTTCCATGTACAAGCACACAAAATGTGACTTTACACAGACAGACAAAAAAAAAGATGTCTTTAAAAACTGTTGCTAAACTTGAATAAAAACCATCTGTGTGGAGTTATGGTGTTTCTCTCACTATATAAAAAATAGAATGCAGAGGAAAAATCAACTGAATAATTAATATGTCTTGGTGTTGCAAGTCCCGTTAGAGCACTGAGATCTTTTCTTAAGCCAGGTAGCACTGACAGTTCTGGAATCATCTTCCGCTTTTGTCTGTGGTGCCTTTGCTGCTCACTGCATGCTGGATAAATGCTCACACAGGGATTTGCATTTTTACAAACTTTAATTTTCTAAAGGTAACTCTTTACTCCCTCTTGTGGCTCTTTAGAAAAGTATGTTGCTTCTACGTGAAATCCAGATGAGTTATATTTTTCATAGCATATATTTGATGTTATATAAATAGGTCATATGGGTTGTGAGTTCTACCCATTAAATTATATTCTTTCCAAAATACACACTACAGACAAACTTCTGTCACATTTATCTACACGTATTTCAGATTTCAGTGGTTATATAAAGTAACTTAAGAAATATTTTGACATAAATTTCCCATCAAGCATAAATTAAAATTGACTGTGTTTAAGGAAAACCCCAAAATTTCAGGAGTATATGAACTAGCCTCCAAATAACCCTTTTTTATCAATGTATAAGCACAAAGATATGTTTTATATATGGAATTGTGTAATTAAGTTTTCAGGATGCAAACAGAATGTCTGATCTGGCCACATGAGGCACAAATTCATTTTTTTCTTATTGTGTCCTGATTCTGGGTATGTACCCCCTGAATGCAGAGGGAATAGAAATGAGCTGTGGCACTTGCATAACAAGGGAAGTGACAGGATTCATTATTCCCGTGGCATGTCAGTGATCACATTCCATTACTGTTGGCTGTCACACTGCACGCATCTCCCACAGATGCAGAATACTGATGGGAGACACTTTCCAGATTTATTTCTCCTTTTCTGTTTACCTAACACATTCCCAGTGGGCAAAAACTCTTCCAAGTTCAATGGCATCAAAACTGTCTTTTCCCCATATTCATTACACTAAGCTATGCTAATCTTTTTCTATTTGCTGTTTGAAACACTTCTCAAGAGATCAGGGTGTAGCTGAAGAATCAAAGACCAGGAGCTTTGCAGAGCATGTGGGTAACATTTGAGTGCCTGTAACTCCATATTTGAAAACTAACAGTGGCAGCAAATACGAAAAAGTAACTCAACTCTCTTTGCCTCAAGGTTAACCTCAAATTGCAAATTTTCACAATTGCCACCAGCTAGGAATGTGCATGTGTTGATAACATTTGAATCCTCTGTTCCCTGACTGGGTCCCAGTTTCAGGTCATTGAGCCAGCAGTGTCCACAGATGAGGCTGTTACCAGTTCTCACCCACTGCTCTACCTGTTGTGTTCAGATAACTTGGCTGAACCTTAACATTTATCTTTAGACTTCCTTACTTTTGAATTTTGCAATCAAATATGTGCTGGGCATGGACATACATTTGATGGCAACACACAAGATAATTATTTGGTGCTTCAGATTCTTGGCGATGATATCTTTAAAAACTGAAAGAAAAAAAAAAAGAGGGGCCGTGATTAGAAGGCATTTGATTTAGATGAATTGGTTTAAAGGAAAATAATTTTTGGGGGTTTTTTTTTGTTTGTTTTTATTTTGAACTCTGTATCTCCTTCTCTTGGCCTTTGCTGCAGATATATTTACTTGAACCCAGTGCTGAAAGCTAGAATAGATTACAAGGTTTTAGTGAATCAGCAGTGCAGTCTATAAAGCCTGACTTCTACTGAAATACCCAGTCTTTGAAGCTTCCAGAAGCTGACAGTGTTCATTTAGAGATAAAACCAGCTCAGTTCTCATTTTCAGCTGTGGACAATACACTTAGGAACAAGAATCAAAGGTCTATTTGCTCGTCCACATCTGTGTGATGACTTGCTACACAGGACAGAAAGCAGGGAATGAGATAAAGTCATAGAATGAATTTGCTTAGAGCCTGAAATAGGGGGAAAACCCAAACAAATCCAAGCACTAATTTGTCTTAAAATGTTTCAGACTTTGAAGAGGAAATTCACCTAGAATTGACTAGATTACATTTGTGTGGGGCATAAGGAGAGTGTTCCTTTGTTTTATCAAAGTGTGACTTGGCATTCACTTTCCAGTCTGCTGGGAGCAGGGTTTTGTAGCAATTTTATATTAGAAGCTCACACCAACTAACTGACTCTATTGTAATGAATCATTTAGCACAGGGCTACCCTTGCAGAGTGCTCCTGCTGACAGATTTCTCAGCCCAGGAGTGCACATTTCAGAGCAGCCACACCACCAGCGTGGCAGACTGCAGCATCCCTTGGGCTATTCAGCAGAGGAATAGTGTGGGACAGATAAGGGTAGTTGTACATCAAGATGCTGAAATATTCAAGAAGATTTTTCCTCAGGGAGTTCCAATGTACAATTTTTGACAGGGCAGGTGCATAGCCACTGAGTTATTTATTAGACAGCACAAACATAGAAAACTGCAGTCAAGGTTTATCTTTAATTTGGCATATTCTTTCAAAACAGTAATTCTATTGGGAAGCAATGACTGCTCTGAATTGCTTCAGCTAAAGAAAATTAACACTTAGTGTGTAAGAAAGTTTGCAGTTATTCTGAATGCAGAAACAGACTCAGTAATCACTGGAGAATTTAACTAGGATTAATGCAAAAACGATGAGGTGGGAGTATCTTTTCTTATCTTACAAGCTTTGCAAAAGTCAGACCTGATGCAGGGAGCTAAAGTGAAAAGTAGTGTCTTATGCCTTATGTTCTTTGTCATGTGTGGATATTTATATAGAATCTAAACAGCCTAAGGGAAATGTCACCAGTCCTGCCTCTTCTGCTTCAGTAATCTCTGGGTGTCCTTTTACAGGATGTGGTGAGAGACAGATTAATGGTCTGGACCTTCTGTGTCCCTCTTCCTGTCCCTTTTAAAATATCCATGGAGATATTTTGGGTGCCCATCATGAAAACAATGTTGCCATTTTTTCGTTGCAGCTGTATTTACTAAATGTGTGCCACATTCACACTCTATTTTAATAAAGTTACCTGTTGCATCCAAATGCTGAAAAAAGATGCCAAGTGCTGCAGCCAATGCTACACTCAATTCTTACTGACTTTGGACTTGCCAGGAAAATGAATATTTAATAAATGGGAAAAAATGAAAAGGAAAGCTGGACTTGAAAATCAGGGGAAGTGGGGCAAGAACAAGCCAATATAAACCTGATACCTTCCTTTATACATCATGTAAATTACAGCTGCAGAAAAACTGAGAAATTGAATTACAAAAGCCTATAGAATACCATGAAAAAAATAAAACAACTCTACCAGCAAATATAGACTGGTGAGTACTTACTGCTCTCTTGCCTTTGTAGTCTTCAACTAAGAACATCACTTATTTTTTCTTCAGGCATCTGAACACACAGCACACTTAATTTCAGGCTAGGATAGGTACTCTGGTTTGAGAAGATATTTTTTCATTTTGCTGTTTTGTTAGAAATCTCCTCCTCCATGTACTCAGGCACATGACACATTTACTAGGACATACCATAATGATTTGCAATTTTTTTCTGCTCTTTCACCTCTTGATATATCATGATGATTGTAACAAATATAAAGAAAAGAATGGCATTCACTTGCTCACACCAGTGTTTATGGCTGAACTCCCCTTCCTAGCTGCTTACACTGCCTATGAAAATTTGTAGACACTTGTTTGCTTGTTTGTTTTCCTTCCTCTGCAGCTCTGCTTGGCAGACAAACCCACACTATCATGCCTAATGCACTTCACATGTATTATTTCCAAACATTGTCTCTCGTGTAATATAAATATGCCACAAATGCTTCCTTATCAAGTCCCCTTATTTAAGACTGGTTGACAAGAATGAAAATACATGCTGAACCAAATCCTGTGAGAAGTTTATTGTTTTTAATCCTGTTTTTCTCAGTGACACAATGGCATTCTGTCTCTACTGACATTTCTTCAAATAAAGGTTGTTTTCCTAAAACCCATTTAAAACCCTCAAACAACATACAGTTATTATTCTTTCACTTTAATTCCTCTTTTCTTCCATCCCCTCACAACACTTTCATATTCACTGTTGATTAAAATAAAGTCCTGAAGGCTGGATGTTTTACAACTGGCTCCAATGAAATCTGAACTGGTTTCTGCTAGCTCCACAGGTATAATTTTAAACTATTATTTATACTATTAATAATATAAAATGAAAAAGCAAATACAGAGAATAGAATTAATTAGTTTCTTTTTCATCTTGTGCTTGTGTTCTGTGTATAAAATATATCCAAACCAATTGCAATGAGAAAACCTAAAAGAAAAAAAATGGAAAACTCCAGTTTTGATGTGAGATGAGATGCAATAGTTACTTAAATATATTAAAGTCTCTTCAATTTTCTTCTTACATCCTGGTGTCATTGATGTATTTGAATCCAAAATTTTATTATTCAAACTGTAAAGAAAAGTCTTCAGGTGAAATACATTTCTTCTTTACAAATCCTCAGATGAGTTCTCAGTAGTATAGTTTTTAATTATGCCTTCTCCTAGCTCCCTGTCTCTACAGTGGATTTCATTTTTTTGTGTGGATTTTCTTTTGGTTCATCCTTTTCTAATTTTGTGAGTGAGGGCTGACACTTTTTGTGGAAAGACTTGGTTGAAGTAACAGCTTTTTTTATTCTCAGAATGAACTAATCCTGGCATCTGATTTTGACCCATTCCGTCTCCAACCAACCTACACTGTAAATCTTATTTGAATTGATGGAGCTATTTCAGCCTTGGGAGATATGTTTTAGTACTTTGGAATCAAATGCTTCAAAGTATCGAGCCAAACAATACTGAATTTATCCCTGAATTATCCACACTTCTAGTGGCAGCAGCCAGGAACCCGAGGAGCGTGCAGACATTTGGCAATGGTGATTTATGAGCAAGGGCTGCTTTGGGAACTGAGGGATCCTCTCGCCCTGCGGTGCCTGGTGGTTACATTTGCTGTGTGTGACATCTTATTTTCAGGTGCTGTTGTGTCAATCCTTTTATGCAAAGTAACAGAGCATCCAACAGCAGGAAACACCTTGAAGGTGCCTCTCGGATATTTTTCATGTCAAACATTCCGTGGGTAGAACTTTTGGAGGTTTCTTTGCTAAGAGCAGAGATGTTGACAAATATAGCACACATGTACAGAAAAATTATCTGTACTTGGTACAAAGAAAGGGTGGAGATTGTTTACTTTGGATCATGCTAATTCCATCACTTTTAAAATGTCTCAAAAACCCCTAATGGGGCAGGATGGCTGTGGGTGTAAATAAGATTTTGACAGAAAAGCCAGATTCTCTTGGCTTTAGATCCAGATGCTCATAGCAAGATTCTCATTATCTGAGAAATTTGAGTTGCATGCTTCCCCATACACTTGGATTCACTAATTTCCTACTAGGAAACAAGGATTTCCTCACCTTTTCTTTGGTTATAACCTTCAACACTCACAGCTATCTAATACAATGTCATTCTTACAGCTAATGCCACCAAAGGCCTTCTAGGATGGAATTTGCCCTTTGGTTCTCAAGAGTCTGTTCAGAATTCGGCATGCAATCACTGAAACTTTCATTTCTGTTTCTCATTTCTACAAGACTACTCAAAACATGTACAATTTACAACTCATTTGTCCCACATTATGAATTTGTCTTGAAAGCTTTAGCTAAGTTTGATGTGACTGACGGTCCATGAAATTCTGGAGGTTTTGTGGATATTTTATTAATGCAGACAAATGTTAATCATATCCTGGCCTACTTAAAATCCCTGTGGTGACACAATCTCAAATGTGATTGAGATTGATTATATCTTGCTGCTAGAGTTATATCAGCAGGAAATTAATTGTAAAACTCCTCTCCCAGCTTCATTCCTTCATTTCCACCCCAATCTGAACTAATTGTAATAGTCTTCATAAACAAAAATAAAAAAAACCATGCAATTCCTTTCACAGAGATACCTTTTGAAGGATTTTATCTAAATTTCCTCTCAGTAAATGCCTTATATTTTAAATTCTAGCACAGGAATTCTGAAAATAAATTTTAAAAATGCTGCTAGCTTTATTGATAAGAAGCTGTTCTTTTTTAGTTTTATACAGTGAGTTTATTCAAATATTATTCAGAAGAAAATCTTCTTGAGATGCCGTTTCTACCTCTCACCCAAGGCAGTTTCTCAATGCTAGGATATTTCAGAAAACTTATGACTGATGTCAATATATGGCATTAATTTCCATATTTGCCAGTGACCCTAACCCTTGGATAACTTGTCTTTTCCATTTTATATTTTTTTTAATTGTATAAAACTCAGAAAGTTTTCAATAACAATGGTTCTGCTTTAACTTGAAAATCCCATCTTTAATTTGAAAATCTTTCAGTTTTTAAAAGACTGAACATACTACCAGTTATACTTGCTGACAAAGAATCCCCAGCACCTGAATTGCAGCAGATGTTCTAAATAAGGAAGAAGAAGCTGTGTATCTCATTTGATCATAAGCTTTTTTGTCCATATAAATAAGATTACCAATATTACCAAAGGCTGGCTTATTAATTTGTTTGCCTAGTTTTCTCTGAAAATACCATTTACAACTTTTCTTCTTAGATAATAGAATATCTCTAGCATTTTCAAATCTTTGGAGTTTATTTCTGGATTTAGAGGCAAAGCCATTAGGGTCATGAACTGGAGAATATCACTGCAGCACTAGAATCTGATTTTTTCCTGTGTGCTGCTTCTTTTGAAAAGAGTAAGAAGAATTTTAGCATTTTTTGCTGTGAATCCTGTAGGAATGGAGTTGAAGCTGACTATTTTTATACATATATCAGTGAACAGCTGCCACAATAGCAGCTTAATAATGAAGTATCAGTCTAGAGATGATAGAGCTGTGAGGATTTTTCCCTTATCTCTGTGCCACTAAACTCATTTACTTTGAAACATGTTGAAATGTTAACATTAATACCATATTTAACAAAGCACATTAGTTGATGTCTAAGAAGTTCTTGGCAATCATAATAGGAAGGTCAATATCTCCTGACTTCAGTGAGACTCACACCTGTCAGTTCAGGCTTTCTGGGTAGGAAACCTGCCCTGGGTTAAGGCTTATGGGACAGGTGAGTTAGTCATGGGAGTTCTGTAGACAATAGAAAAATTGTGGAATCGTGGTGAAATTGTATGTTCAATCCATTAGAGGGTTTAGGTTTCATTAAGACTTTGGATAGACATCTGAGCCACATGAGGTCATAAAGTTAAAGAATCATTCAAGTTGGAAAAGAAGTGTAAGATCATTGAGTCCAGCCATTAACTTAACACTGCAAAGTCCACCACTAAACCATGTCCTAAGCATCACATCTACATATTTTTTTAACACTTCCATGCATTTATTGAGAATGTTATCTTGATGAAACAGATCTGCTTTGAATAGCAATGCCACAGTCTGGTAAACCCAGACTAACATGTAAAGCTGCAGTAATTAACCTACTTTACCCTATCTCAGCCCTGAATCCTTACATTCAGCCCCTAAGGAATAAGAATTTAATTCTCAATGAACAGAAGTTCAAGGGATAATTCCATAGACCATAAGGATTTCTTTCAACCCAAATCATTCTATGATTCTATGGCTTTATGTGTTTATGAAATTAAGACAGTTAGTCCAGGAGCTTTTCAGTAGGAAGTAAGAAAACATATTGTCATAAAAATCTTACACTTTTCAGAGAAAATAAATCAGCTACCATATAAAAGTGCAAACTGAAAAACAGAATTAAAATATAGTGCTAAAAATAAATTATACTATCAAGGCACAATTCTTTGAAGGAATGCTTTTGTACTTTGAGTCTGGAGTTATTTTGGACTGATACAAAATTTTACACTGCTTTGTGTAAGGGCTAGGTATAGCTGACATTTGCAATACTTTCCATCTGGTTCCTTCTACATAACCAGGAGGTCTAAGTCTATAAATATTTCCCATTATATAAACTATCCTTTCTATAAACTTAATGGCTCTGGGGTATTTATATAATCCAGTTAGTTTCCTAATATGGCCAACTTTCAGTTATCCCCAGTTACATCATGTTTCCTTATTACACCCATATGTCTCCAGCGCTGTGTCATACGATCCCTGTGATTTCTGTGGAAAAAGCTGATAGCTCTCTTCAGTTTATGTCCACTTCCAGTTTCGCCTTTCCATCTCTGAACTTAACATTGAGTATTTTAAACTTTTACAGCAGTTCCTCCTAATTTTCCATTTCTGAGAAGTATTTATCTTTTTCTACCTCCGTCATTCCCCTGAAGCACTATTTCCATTTGTTTTATGAGCAGATCTGGCATGCTTCCCCACGTCCTGCTCAGCGTGGGTCTGGCTGTGCACTATTGCTTTTGCCCAAAGTAATGCTGGTGACAGTTCCTAGTGCAGCCAGAGCCTTGGTGCTCCTCTGCAGGGCTGACAGTGGACCTGGTGCATGATTATACACCTGACATTGCCCTGCTCTTTGTGCAGAAGGGAAGTTTTGTTGAATTTTAATGACCCTGAATATACATTTTTGGCCGCTTTCCCACCCTGATGCATCTCTCATGCTGAGTTTCAGAATACAAATTTGCAAAAGGAGAAATAATCCTATTTGATTTCAGGCAGTATTACTCTTCTCAGTGTGGATGCTCACAGAAATCTGGAAGTAAAAAATCTGAGGCATCACTCTTGACATGTTAGCATCTTACTCAGAGAATTCTTTAGCAGCAAGAACAAAATTACAGGATTGCATAGCCTACAGAATTGAATTCCAAAGATTAGCTAGAAATCTACAATCTACACAATACACGTATTCAAATCAATTTTCCTTTGAACAGCTGAATACATGCAATATTCAGGACAAACCTCACCTTTAGACAGTTGCAAAAATCAGTAATGTAAAAATTAGTAAAGTAAGATATAAAAATGTATGAGAATTTCCATATGCAAACTATGGGTTTAAGACTTCTGCTAGCCTAGGGATCTCACATATCAAGATCAAAGCTGTCAGACAGAATCATAAAAACTGCATGTTGTCTGGAAGGTAATAGAAAGGGAAAGGAGTAACCTTCTAAAATAACCCAAAGGTAGCTAACAAAAACTCGTAGGTGCAGAAAGTTTACAATCAGAACACATGTAAATGTATAATTCTTTATCATCCAGAGATGAGTAAAATATGGTGCTTAGACTTGTGGCAACAATTCTATTATACCTGTGTGCAAGGTAACTTGTGATCCCAGACACATCTGAACTGAGACAGGGGCAAAATTCATCTCCTGGAAATGCTGCAGACTGATGCAGTGGATGGCAACAGTTCTCCACTGTAATAAGAGGATGCTTCAATGAGTGGATTTAGCAGTAAATAATGTTCAGGACCTTTATAATCTGCAGCAAATATGGAAGTATGAGGTTCTGTGTTGTCTGAAACGTGTGTGGAGTGAGATTTTCCCATCATGAGATGATGATTTCCCTTTCATTCTTTGAAAGCTATGGTGGTCCCTAAAGAACTTAATTACCAAATTGCTAACTGCCTTGAATTACAATGGATTTATTTAAAAAATCTACCATAGACTTTGGTTCCTCAGGTGTGGACTCTTTTCTGTAAATACCACAAAATTAGCATGTGTGTGAATTATTTTGGTGGGTCAGGATTACAAGGATTTGGACCTCTAAACCATATCAGGAAGGCTTTTCCAGATCCTCTGCCCAAATGAAACAGTATATTTGTATTGCCCCCTTGATTTCTTTGAAAAAGTGAAGTAAGCTGCAAAAATTTTAGAAAGGTGTTAAAATTGCACTCTTGGTGTTAAGTATTATTGAACTGAGCATCATAACATGGCCCAAAGTAAATATACATTAATAGAATATGTCTAGACTAAAAACTATGTAAAGTCAAAATGGCCAAGGAGAATACTACATTTAAATATTTAGGGTCTTTTTTTCTTAAGAGGAGAATTATTTATGCTTTGGGTAAAGGGATATGGAACAGGGTTGGAGAAAAGCAAAAAATTACAGAGAATATTGTTTGGTCTGTGTGTTTCAGAAATTTGGAACACAGAAGTGTCAGAAAGGAACCACTGAAATCACCAAGTTTAGCTCCCCTCCCCTGACTGCATGGCAAGATATCTGTCAACAATGGAAAATTGCAGGTAAGTGGTGTGCTTGAGAAAAAGCTTTTTATATATAACTATATAGTCAATTCAGCATGTCAGCACTGTGCCTTTTTTCCTATATTTCTAGTCACTGTCAGGTGTGTAACACAAAGGAACAAAAGAATTAAAAATTATATTATTTTACTGGTACAGTACTCTTGTGAAATCTCATGTACTGTGGCACAGCCTCTGTGAAGTTATGAGATCATTCTTATCTATGTTAATATTTATGCTGTTGCTTTTTTTTTATTAAGAATGTATAATGTCAGCTTTTTGGAGCATGGTGAAGATTTGTGTTAGGTGTGAACTATTATGTTGGGAAGGACAGAGAATGCTTTTGTCCCAGTTGAAAAGGAAGCACTCATATTGACACATTGAGATCAATGGAAGGACATTAAGCAGTTTTCCATGAATAATATTTATAGAGAACATTGCAATAAGGACAATGGAAAAAAGGCTTCAGATGAAAGCACCCAACTGTTTTGGGTTTTCCAGAGTCACTTTCCCATTTATGTGCAACACTCTAAAACTCTTGGCAGTCGTTTCTGAGGTTCAAAATTCAATGACTATTCCATCATAAATAGTAGAGACATTAATGGAAAGATTTTTGAAGATATTTGTGAGACAGATTTCGCTCCCTCCTCACATAGCAGAGGCATTGTTTTCATTTCTGACAGATTAACCTCAGGCCAAAATTTCAAATCTGTTGACAGTGCTTATGACTGGATCATTTATTTTAGCTAAAATGTCTCCAAGTCAAATAAAAATTCCAGTCTACACTCCAAAAACCAACCTAAAATTTAGATCAACCTTAGGCTGACAAACTGCCTTACTTCATTCTTTTTGAGTAATCTACCATTATCATGTGGTAGTTTGAAGTGCCTTAGTGCTGTTATGCAGCAGAAAACTACACTCATTTTTGTTATCTTACTATTCAGACTACTTTGGTCCCAGTTCAAAAGGACATTTCAGTCTTAATTTCAGTGCAGTCTGGATGTTGATCCTTAAAAAGGAGATGTAAGCCTTTAAATATATGAAGGCAACCACTGGTTTTTAACTCTAAACTTTTTCTCCTCTCACCAATGAATCCTGCCAGTGTGTGACAGCAGGGCACTGCTGACTTTCTTTCTATATGTGCAAGTTCTGTGCATGAAAGGAAGGCAAAGAAAGGGCTAAGTGGTTCATCCTGCTGCAGCTGTTAAATGTTAACTGAAAATGATAATGCAAAACTCCTTTTGGGGGTAACATATTTGGGAAAAGCTATAGCTTAAAAAGAAATGTAAAATCAAGATCATAGAATCATAGAATCATTTAGGCTGGAAAAGACCTCCAAGATGATCAAGCCCAATCTTTGACCAAACAGCACCAAATCAATTCAACCACAGCACTAAGTGCCCTGTCATTTTTTGAGCACTGCTGAGGGTGGTGACTCCACACTTTGCTGAGCAGCCCATTCAAATACTTGACAACCCTTGGGTGAAAACATTCTTTCTGAGATTATTTCCTTCTTCTATTGACTGCTATAATCAGGAATTAATTCAGTAATTCACCCTATGTTCTTTGTAATGCAAAACTTTGAGCCATAAATTCCTAATAGTTCCCAATATTGTTATAATATACAGTTTTTTGTATTGACATATGGAAAGAAGAAAAAATTAACTAGGCTCTTTTTCTTTAAATACCGATTTCCTACCTTGGGAATTCAGATTTGGATTTTAGCTGAAGTTGCAAGATATATAGGGAGTATGAGAATGAATATAGGGAAAAAAAGAGATCCCACTATATACTGTGAACTGTAAAAGGTAGAATCATTTTTGGAATTTAGGATTAATGTATGTAATAGAGATAAATTTAAGCACACATAATTTATATCTGAATTATTTTTAATGGAATTAATCTTGTTACCCATTACTGTATAGATTCATTCTATTATTCCCTTTGAAGGAGTACAAATACAACAATTATATTCTTGGTTGTTTCAGTACACCCAGACAATGAAAAGAGTTTCTCTTAAATAAGCAGATGTATTTCACTTTTCAGCTTAGAAATTTCTTCACTGTCTGTAAGCCATTGTTAGTGTCACATGGCTATGTCTATGGAAATTAAAGAATCAGTATTTTACTTAATTAGCTTTATTTATTTACTTAATTAGGTTTACATAGCCAGCAACTTTCAATATTTGTATTCCCAGACAGCTTAATTTCAAAATCATTCTACTATTTTGTGAGCCAGAACTTAAAAAAAATACATGCAGTTGATGAAGGTTGTCTTGACTGAAATGCATAATTGGTACTGGAATAAAAGATTAACCTTAGATAAAATATGAAGTGATAAAATACGAAGTAATTATATCAATGAAATAATTAAATCATTATAACATTGAATGCGTTTCTTGCTGAAATCTAGAAATTTGCTAGATTCTAATAATTCCTTGGATTTCTACTCCTTTCTGCAGCTTAAATTGTTACATCTTTTATTTGCTGGCACCTGAAGGCATATTTAACAGGCATCAGTCTGTTACCTGAAGGCCTATAAGAGACAGGCGGCTTTGGGGAAAGTCCTCAGGAGGTTCTCTGTGCAGTTTTCTCTGTTTCCTTGACCAGCTCCATTGCTGACAGTGTTTCTCCAATCACACTTGTAGGAGTCAGGAGAAATCCTAAACTCACAGGTGTTGCATTGGTGTGTAAATCACATAATCAACCAGAATATCTGTCCCTTCATGGTCTCGCTGACAGGACAGCCTCAGCACTTTTGGGACAATGCTGAGGTTCAGAGTGGCACAGCCAGAAAGCTGTCAGGCTTTGTGCTGAGCAGATGCACAGGCAGAGCATTTTATTCTCCCCCCTAAATACAGAGGTAGTTTGAGTTCAAAGCCTTGCATGTAGGAAAAGGCGGTGTATTTTGGTTGATAATTTCCTTCGCCCTTTTGCATTCCCACTTAGGGAAAAGCCGTTGGGGAAGACTAACTAATAAATTTTATTTTCTAATCCAGGTTAGCTGTGCTGCTGTGACCAATTTAACACCAAACACCTTTTAGTTTCATGTGTATTATGCAATAATGCTGTCTTGTTTTTATCAAAGCTAGGGTTTTTTCTAATGCGCTATTGATTTGGCAAAATGTGCTTGGGCTTGCTTTTATGTACTGGAGCATATGGGACACATAAAAAATGAAAGTTTACTTTATGTTAACTATTTCCCATCCCTTCCCCAATTAATTCTAAATCAAGGTTAGAACTCCCCCCAAAATGAAGTCCTGAGCCAAATGAGAAATGACAAGGACAGTTTAGGGTAAACAGTGCTTTATAGGTGTAAATATCTAACTTGTATATATTTTTTACAGTATTTTACTCAAGTCAATCTCTAAGAAGCAGGGCTGAATATTTCCAATTATTATTACTTCAGTTCAGTATTTCTATCCCAACATTTATTTGAAAGTCTACAACTCAATGTGATCTTCACTACACAACATAAACCCATCGTTTCAGAAGAAAGACTAAATGGTTCTATTTGTGCTTCTGATTCTTTATGAATACTAATGTTCACAATCACAGATTAAATTAATGACAGTTGCCTCAGTCACACTTGGCAAATGAATCATAAAAAGATTCATCTTGATATGGTAAGTTGTCCTTGACAGCAAATTAAAATCTTAATAAATGACCTATTCAGAAAACACATGCAAACACATACTCTTCATTCCTAGAAATTGCAGCTGGAGTGTGGATTCATTGAGTTTTTTTGTTTAATGAAAACTGCCTATAATTATGTGTTATTTCTTAAGTGCCCTATGGTACAACAGAGATTTTAAACCTTAAAGAGAAATATTTCTGCTTCTACCTCAGCATTTTGGTAGGGACAACCCAATAATATACTGAAAGTGAAAGAAAAAGAAGACAAAATGCAATAATTTTAATTTTAGATTGTGTTTGATTCTTTTTTTTCCTCAAAGCACTCTATTTTTGTGGCTTTTTGCTGTTAAAGATAAATTCACATCCTCCTCTTGAACTAAAGATTGGATTTTGTACCCCTTTGAAGACAAAGGGAATTCTTTGTTATTAGTAAATTTTAAGAGCAGTTCTCACTACCCAAACCTAGTTAGCTCATGTCTGTGCACTAATGGGGAGAAGGGAGGAATAGGAAAAGAAAATGACATCTTTCATTTGCTTTGGAAGATGAGTAAATACACAGTCAGGACTGTATATGATGTCAGACAGAGTGCTTGGATTGATTTCCATAAGTTATATGTATTAAGGACTGAGTTCAACGCGGTGAATCATAAAATATAAATTTAGAAGCCATAAATGACCTCTTGCTCTTTCACAACAGAAATTTATGTAATACATATAAAAGGCCTTCCAATGAAATGAAATTCTACTTAATTTTATTTGTAAATATTTTGAAATTCAGAGTTGATTTTCATAGCTGTAAAGATAGCTTCTCTATTTATCCAGTACATTGGTAGTTTAGCACAAGATGAAATTCCTCAGTAAGAAGCTTGCTGTATTTTGGCAACAGCAGGCATTTGAGCAGCTTTTTTTTTTGCAGAACTCCTTCATCTGTCATCTATTCATTATATTTCAAGAGTTAATTCAGAGCTTTTAGGCTGCATAGCACTAATGTCCACACAGTACCACATACAGAGTCTTTAATTATGCAGTGCAAGTCTGCAGTTACAGTAGTGCTTATGAATTTCTACAGAAAATAATTACAGCACATGTGCAGGCTTTCCTTTTCTGCATGAAATAATCTGAGACTTTTTAATTCATTTTGTCAAAAACTAGCTCCCATTCTGGACTAATGATCTATAAAATTTCATTTGTAGTGTAAAATAACACTAGAGATGAGATCTTTTAAAATCTTTGTAGAAGAGTTACTGGTGTGTGTTTCTATCACACTATCTGCCCTTGATAATGGAACCAGTGACAGTCCCTTTTAGTGACAGAGCAGCAGCTGAGCAAGTACAGCAGCTGAGCAGCCAAGGTCATCCAAAAACCCCAATATATCATGGAATAGGCATCACTGTTCAGACTCAGCAGCATTGCCACACTTAAAGCAATCTGTAATGAAAAATAACAAGATTTTGTTAAAATAACAGAATGACAATTTGTTGCTCTCCTTAGCTGAGTTTGGAGAAACTGTAAGTCTTAGAAGATATAAACCATAAAGATGTATATAGATGTGAAGGTTTTGTTTCCATAAGGCCTTCCTGGGTCAGTTCAAGAAAGATGATCTCTTGCTCTTGGGCAGCTGTACCTCTATAACTTTTTTTATATTCACCACAAATCTTCTGAATACAATCCCAGACACAGAATGATCTATCTCTTCATGGCATTCTTTGGATTTAATTATAGCTTTGAGTCCTGTGTGAAGGATAGTGAAGGAAATGCCAACTATCTGATGTGCTTCAATAAAGCTGCCTATAATAATTGAGGCAGAGAAAGATGGGAATTAAAAACAAAGTATTAACTACGATAAATAAATGCTTTTAATAGCACTATTAACTGTTAATGTCTATCAATACTGAGAATACTTTCAAGGTACCAGATTGGATCCTTTTTGACACTTTATGGTTATTCTGTTTGGACTTTGGTTTTCCATTTTTGAGCTGTCTGCCTTTATATCAACAGAAGAAAATATAATACATAGGTAAAGGCTAATTAATTTGGTAAATTTTAGACTGAATCTTTAAAATGAGGTGAACTGTGTCCTATACTCCACTGATTATATTGACTATATCTCTGTTGACAGTGGAGGCAAGCTATTTTATAGACTTCTCTATTTAGCCTGATTAATCACATTTATATATCAAGTTGAATTGAACACTTGGTAATGTGCACATCTTCACATAGAGATTTATGAGCCCAGTAGCTGATCCCTGGGTTTTGTAGTTTTATTATTTGACTGTGGGACCCAGCTTTGTCTTCCTAATTCACTCATCAACAGATTCCAGCTTCTGAAGCAAATAAAGCTGAAGTTTTACAGGCAGTGGCTTTGTGCAGCTTGTCAGCCCTCTGAGGGGATGTGGCACAGAGGGAATGCCCATGCCAGGATGTGGGTATCAAATAAGTCATGTAAGGAGCTGAAATTCCAATGCATGGACAATTCCTACTGTGATGTAGCTGTTGGTTTAGATCAGAGATTGAAAATTGCCAGTCTAACACAAGCTATTGATAAAGTACTGAGAAAAAGAAATAAAAATCACTCTTGCCAAATCTTAGAGGCTGAGAGGACAAAAAAAATCCCAAATATTTTCAAATCTTTCAAAACTCATAAAACTCAGTTTCCAATAAGAAGACATAACAAAACACAATATAATTCAATGTTTAATGGAACTCTTTCTAATTTTACCTGCAAAAAATAATAACATTTTAAAACCAGATGCCATTACTGTGAATTTCATCCAAGTCTGCAAAAGGCTGCTTTCTTCTAAACCTTTCTTCTGCAGCATAATTGGGCTATTGCTTGTCTTGTTTTCCTCTTGAACTTTGGACAGGGCAATGCAATCATCTTCAGGCATAACTTATGCAGGATGGCCTCTGTCAGGAAAGCATAAATTGTTTATTTTTTATTAAAAAGAGAAAAAAAAAGGTATTATCTTCAAGTGTTTTGGTTATGAATTGTTCAAGGCATGTGCACTTCAGAGTCTTGCAAAATAGGTTTCCTTCTTCAGTGCATATTGTACATTTGCATGGTGATGAAAACATTTTTGACCAAGGCACACTGAGGTCACATGGAGGGGAAACAGGCTGTGACTTTAATTTGTGCATCTTTGGTTTAAGGAAGAAAACTTTCCTTTTGAATTTCATCAGTTATCATCACTTATATCTGCAAGCATTTCTAGGGTTGGAAATCTGATCTTAATGGAAAGTGCTGGCAGACTTGGTGTGTTTTGCTGCTAACATACTGTCTGCCTTCCCCTGGCAAGAAATCCTGGGATCAGTAACTGACAGTTCCCCATTGCCTGTGCTGACTAATATTTCCTGAGCTGTGCTCTGCCGCCTGCTCTCTATGATTAATTGACCACATAAACCCATATTTGTTAATGGGTTCATAGTATTTTCCTTAGTCAGTTGGCTAAACAAATATTTCATATCTTTGAAGGCAAGGATACACTTTATTGCTTCCACATATGGCTCTAAAAGGATGTGATACAGAGGAACACAATGTGCCTAAGCCAACAGGAAACTTGAAAAAAGAAACATGTACAAAAGCTCTAAAAAAATTGTTTTTCTTCTCACTCAGTTTCTTGCATTATTCACTCCAGAAAAGCAGGCCAGCAATTTAAACAGTGAAAGGGAATCTGGGAGGAGTATAGATAGCAGAAGAAAATTCAATAATATAAAATATTAAGATTGTATAGACTAAGCCTTGATGTTCTGAATTTTGACCATAACAAGAGAGAATTTTTTGGGATATGCTTAAGCTATTAAGGAGAATAAACTTCATAGTTTGGGCAATGAGTCATGAAAACCCCATGTTTGCAAACATTCTGCTGCTCTTCTGGAAAAATAAAAAGCTAAACTCTACACCATGGACATGTTAACACAAAGTTCATTTGGCCAGAATGCCTTCATTTGACTTACTCGATCACAAAGGATCCTCTGTGCTCAGATTTTTCTTTTATGAGTAATAATTTAGCATCTTCAAGTGTTTCTCCAGCTATTTGTTCCCCACAAATACCCTCCCACCCCAGCAACATTCTGTGCTTCCCTGAAAGACAGAGACCTCCAGCATTTGGGGAATCTCTGAGTGTGAGAGAAAGATTACAAAGGAAATAGATTTCCTCATAAATTTTTCTTCAATTTTTTAAATAAAGAGGTCTTCTGTAATAGTTTGCTCCTAGGGAAAAAAATGTTTCTTAATTGTCTTTGACTTAAAACCAGAAGCAGGAGCAGAAGACTTTGACTTTTGTCTTTGTTGCAGATCTGGCTGAGTACTGATGACAGCAAAGGGAAGGCACCCAGGAAAAAATACTGGGTAGAAAACTTGAATTATATCATGCCTACACTGCCAGACAATTTTATTGTCATGAATGCAGGCCACTGAGGGGAATTCACAAACAGGGTGCCAGCTAAATAGTTTGTTTGTGTCATTGCCAAATTGGGTGCCCATGGAGTTGAAATCTGGGCACTTTGCTGGAGCAATTACCACAGAAAAATCCTATTTTATTTTTATTTTGTTCAGGATGGAGGGTAGATTTTCTCCATGCATGATTTTCAGAGCTGTTTGCTGAGTCACTGGGGTTTGGTGCAGTGCCGAAGATCCTGGCTTTGATTAGTTCTTCCTCAATTCTGAAGCCCAGTACTTGAGCTATTCTGATATATTTTAGCTCCTATCTGTTAAGTGTATGTTGTACTATCCAATATTACAATTTTAAACATTTAGTGTAAAAAAGTAATTGTAGTACTTTGCTTCTGATCAATCAAGATGCCAAAATAGTTTTCTTTGTAATTCTGACTCATTATAGCCTGATTTAGAAGGAAAACTTTGCTGTAATTTATGACAGCCAAGATTTAAGCAAATAGTGCCTTTACCAGCATCACATGCTTAACATCAATGTTGAATGTTTTTTGCTTTTTTCCCCTGAATTCTTCTGCTAAATCCAGATCAACTTTTTATGGGGAATTACTTGCAAAAGACCTTCTGATCTGATCCTGCTTTTATGGGTGACAGAGCAGAGAAAGTGGAATAAGCAAACAGGAGTTCACTAGGCTCTAATATGTTCTGGGTACAACTACAGTACTTGGATATTCTTATATTTAGAAAAGGCTTGTGACCAAGCCTACGTGCTTGGTGCTCTCCCAAGCTTAGATGAAACAGGCAGGTTTCATCATGAGCCGAGGAAATAGTGTCAGGTGTCAAAACTCTGATGGGAAAAAATAGATAAGTTAAAATTTGTGTAGCAAAGTTTAAAAAAATTATTTTATATTTTAAATTAAATTATTATATGATAACAATAAGTTCAGAACTGAAAAGGAAAATCTTACTCTTAAAAATTATTTTGGAATGGAGTGTTACATTGCATAAAATGTCTCTATTTCTCAGACACAAAAGAGCAGTAATATTGACTCACATTAGGAAATTATTTAAAGAAAATTTTCAATAAATATTCTAACACAATACTTATCTATGAAAACTTTAAAAACCTAAAGCAGACATGCTGAGCAGCTCATAAAACATTCAGAATATTTTTTTTCTTATCCTGAGAGGAGCATCCAAAGTAAATTTTAATCCTCATGGAGATTGCTTCAGCTCAGTCATAAAACAGTTCATGAGCACTATACCAATATTCTCTTGACTTTTAAATCAGAGAGTATCCTACCCCAAAAGTGCTTAAAATGTTTACAAATGCCCAGGATGTATATTTCACTCTTTGTAGTTACTGCCAGAACCACCAGCAAAACCTCCACAAAAAGATGGACACAAAATGTATTTTTAGAAACATCTTCAGGCAAATGTGTAAATGTCAGTTCTTAACATCTGAGAGGAAGAAGAACCAAATGGAAAATATTTTGTTATTTCCTCATAAAAATGCAGCAGAAGGTAACAGAATCATGAACCTTAAAACAACAGTGGCAAGTCATGCCTAAAGTAACAATTTTCTTAATCTGAAAATCTACAATCAGAAAATGTACTGGATGAAGGGAATAGGATACATGTGCAGGAACACAAGTTTCATCACCTCTAAATGCAGCTAATGACCTTTGGGAATTTTGTTGGTTATAAATCTGGAATGGATGGATGTGTGTGGAAAAGCAAGGGAGAAAGTAGTTGGAGACAGCTGGAGATTCAATTTTGTACCTGTCTTTCAAAAATGCTGGTTCTATGGTCCAGTGGCAGCTTACTTCTTGAATGAAGTTCACATAATTGTCCCTTGCAATACTATTCCTGCAATTTGGTTGTTAACAGAGAACTCATAGGCACTGTTTACTCATATGGAAGCCAGAAATGCTCAGAGTTTGCAGAAATGATTAGAGTAGTTAAAAAAGAACGGGCAAAAACATCAGCGACACCATCGCAAGAACTGTTTGTAACAATAATTAAGAAGAATTGTCCCACTGATCAAAGTTCAAACAATAAGCATCAAGAAATATGCTTTGCTGTGACTTGGAGACCAGTTTTAGAAACAAACAAGAGTTGGAAGAAAAAGGTTTTGCTACACAAAACAATTATCTAAAGCTCCATGTAGTCTTTTACAGGATAAAAGTTTACTGGGATGGTTATATACAAATTGCTGTACTGCCTTAAAAGAATTTTTACATAACTTTTTAAGTTATTAGAGAAGGAAATAAACTATTAGGAAGAAACAAGTTACAAATATATTTCCTAGCATGGTTTTCTTAAAGATATATATATATACACAAAAAGTCCTTACTGGAGATGCTACTGCATTCCAATTGTAGGCAAAATGTTCCCTGTATGTAATACCCAGCTTTAATAAGTTTTGTGAGGTTTATGTATTATTTAATCAGTTCTTGAAGATGAGCACTGGAAAAAGAGGGGCATATATTGAAATATTATTTTCTATTCTTATCAAGCTATACTCTTTGAAATTGTTTGTCCTTCAGTCCAGTGGACTTGGGAAACAAGTCTCGAAGAGACATAGTAAATTCTGTATAACTATATTTTTAGAGATAAACATGTCAAAAGGAATGTGCCTATTTCTTATGGCATAGAAATGCTGCTTGCTTTTTGAAATATGACATCTCCTGCTCTGGCAGTTTCTGAAAAAGCTTCTTAGTCCAAACTCACTCTGATACAGCAGCTTTTAGATCCTAAGCTTACAATACAAAATATAGGCAGCTTTAAGAAAACTGTTATTTATGAACTACAAGTAACAGCTCAATAATTCAGATCCATTAGTCATTTACTCATATCTACTTTAGGTCCATCCAAGGCAGATTTATAAATACAGTTCATAACAAACAGTAGTCACTTTTCACTTCCTAAATCTGCTTAACATTTGTAAAAGTTGAAAAAATGCAAGTATATGCACTGAGGGACTTGGAATCTTTACGTCTTTTACATAAATGTCAGAATTGCTAAAATGCATTTTCAAAGAAAATATCTGTAACAGGGAGAATTACCAGATACTCTGTTTTCAAAAAAACCCTGAAGGCTTTTAATTATGGAAAAAAATGGTGAAAGAGAAGTGGGGGCTCAATTTTTTTCATTGTGGTTTCTATTTGTTACAGGAGGCATTTCTAGGATGGATAAATTTATTTGCATTCCTAGGGCTTCTTGTGGTACTTACTGAATAAGGAAAAAAATTCAGAATCAAATTTACTTGCATTGTATTATTTCCACTTTCAAACATTCAGCATTTTTGAATAGTTCAAGACTATCAGCCTGTAATTAGTGCGATGATAGTGATTAAAGGCAGTAACAATTAGCAAGGGTGACTTCTGGCCACTCAAGCAGTTAAAATGACCAATGGGTCTCCAATCTGAACATTGGTGTTTCAGTAGTTGATGCAGAATTCCAAATGTCTGGATGCAAACTGTAAAAGCAGCAAGATAACGTGGCTGGAAGGTATTACTGAAGCTGACATCATGTCTCTTACAGCCAGACGTGCAGAGCAGCACTGGATCACACGTGCCAGATCTCAACAGTCTTTGGAAAGGTGCTGCTGTTCCACACTTGTAAGGAAAAAATATCCTGTTAATCATGGAATAATATTTCACTGGAAGGAAAAAAGACCCAGTACTAATATTTGTATTAATATGGTTTTATCAGACTCCTCCAATTCTTGCCAGCACCAGCAAAAAATGGTTCCCAGTAGCAGGAAGCCACAGTCAGGTCCTGAGAATTCCCATCCTACTAGCTTGAAGATACAGGAGAAGATCTATCTCAAATTTTGTTAGGTTTTAAAACATATAAAACGAAAAACCACCACCTGAAGAAGGAGGTCTGCAAGCTTCTAAAATGCTTCTTGTTACAAAGGCTTCCTAATATTTATAACTTCTTTCCAGGGTCTGGGGGAATTAGTACTCAGCTCAGATGGAATTTAGAGCATATTTTAAGCTTTATCAAACCAATATGACAACTGCTGTTATATGAGTAATTTCCTAAATACCTTTTTGGACTGTGATACAGAAGGACAACCACTCTATTTCATGTCCTGTGTAGCACTGACCTAAGTATGAATTAACCAGGAAAGGAAAAAGTCTGACAGGAAGCAGAGAAATTCTAGACTGGGGTTACAGTCATTCACATATCATGATTACCTGGGTTACAAAGAAAGTTTAGAGTATTGCAGAGTCACTAACAATCTTAAAATGCTTGTGATTTTATTGAACCAAGACAATCATCAAGACTTCCACATTGGTTTATTATGCTTGCTTCATTATTCCTTTATAAATAAATGCCATATATGAATATTACAATAGTTAATTTAAATGCCTACTTTTATTAATTTTCCCACTGAAATTTATGAATAAAACCAAGAAAACCTTTAATGCAATAAACAAAGCAGCATTTGATAGTTCACTTTGAAATAAAGCTAACATAGCATACAAATAATGTACAAATAAAAGCTGACTCTTACCAGTAAAAATCTACATTAATTTCACTTCTGCCAGTCAATCTCAATTTCTGAAAAACTGCAGATCAAGACTGCGTTGGTACAAGTGCTGTTTTCATTGATTAATAGCTCAGAAAATCAGAAATTTAGGTACTCCTATGCACTATTTCAGCTACCATTCTACTAGGACTAGTTGTAAATAGAAGACTACTGGAGGAAAATGGCTGTTTTAATGAGTTATTAAAGTTAATATGATAAAAATAGATATTGCATTTCTTAAGGAACTCCTGGGAATGTGCCACAATCCAGGTCAACTTCTAGGCAGAATGTAGATATGCAACAGCTTACAAAAAGAAGTGTGGAGAAAGGACTAACATAAATCACATGGTGTAATTGTTATTGCATAACTTCCCATGTGCTGCTAATCTATAATTTTATTTAATTTCATTTCATTCGCTTATAAAGATCACAAAGCAAGGACAAAATGTCTAGGAATAAGGGACCTTCTAGTATTTCTGCTATTTTGTCACAGATTTTTCCATGCTTTTCTTCCCCCTCTCTCATCACTATTGATTACAGTGTACTGCATTGTTTAGGATCAGAGTGAATCTCAAAAAAAACCCACAAAAACATTTTAAAAAGAGTTTATTTAAGTTTTTTATATATTTACAAGAACACTCAATTGAGCACAGAAACCTTTTGAAGGGTTGATTGATGGGACTGGATTTGGTTTAAACCCAATGCTCATGGATGAGTGACAAGAATGGCTTCCCATGATTTTTACAAAGGTTTTCTGGAAGCCCTGGAAAGTAGTGATTAGTAACCATAAAACTAGCTTGGACTGATGAACTGCAAAATGAAGCCTGTTCTCTAACCCTTTCTTTACATCTCCTTATTCAGTTTACTTTTTAATCAGTGTGCAGAAAATCAGTGTATAATAACAAACTGCCAAATCAGCAGCGGACTGATAAAATGAGAAAAATCCAGCAGGTAAGGCAAAGAGATGTGTGCTTTAGGATGGTTCTTTAAAGCTGCATTTTGGCAAAGTTGCTTACCAGGAGAAGTACTTTAGAGTGCACCTCTGTTCTTCCTGCCTGGCAGTCAGCAGCTGGCTCACAGCTGGGGGATGCGCCGCGGTGCAAAGGGTTCTGAGCAATGTTGGATGCAAACGTGTGCCAGCCTCATCGTAAAAGCTTATGTTAACCAACAGCCTCCCTGCTCTTTTAACAGAAGTGTCTGTTCTATGCCTCCTGTCTGGGAGCTGACAAGCAGCTCCTGATTGCCAGGCATCTGTTACTGGCATGAATGGACAGTGAAAACCCACTATCTAGCTCTGGTTTTAGAGATGGTTGGCTCCTGCATTTATGGAGAGCAGCCCTGCTTCCAATAAAAAATGATTTAGAAGAATTTGCTATCTCAGATCTCTTCTTAGGATGGGCTGGCTGCTTTGAAAGGGAAATATCTCCAAGAGTGATATGACTCTCACAGTGGCTGTGAGGACTTGAATGCAAGATTTATGCTTAAATATACAGACTGAAAATCGAGGCTAGGCTTGCAATACAGAGAAAGTACAAGGGAAATATATTTTCCCTTCTGAAAAGCCAGTCAAGCAGAGATGCTTGGGGTGGAGCTGTGGCTCAGTGAAGAGGAAGCCAGTGAAGGTAGGGGATGCATGGCAGGATCTGCCACATTTGTTCACCCTGTCCCGTTCATGTTGAGTTGGGGCCAGAAACAAAGACTACTGTGTGGTCAGCAGACCAGTGGATCAAAGGCTTTTTTATTGCAGAAACAAGATCTAAGGCAGGCTGATCATGGCAACATCTACACAGAAGTTACTTTTTGCATATGTAGACACTTTTGGGCAAAATTTTGTCCAGTTTCTAGTAGGGTAGAAAGCAATAAGGCAAAAACAAGGCTGCTGGAAGAGCCATATAACTGTGAGAGTAACCTATCATTCTTGCCAATAGGATATCTTCAGAAATCAATGAAACCCCTTTGGCTGCCTTTGTTGCACATCCAGCAAGGCCAGCAAGTTCTCATCTCCACTGCCTACTTTATAGTGGCTAAAGTACTGAGTTGCTTAGTGCCAGCTGGATCTATCATTGAATGTCCACAGTCTCTCACTACCTCAGTCAGGACTGTAAATAAAGCTTTGCATGGAAGAGTTGACCTGAAATCCTCTACTGCTGCTGTGTGAGGGACACAGCAATTCACATAAGTGAATCATTGCTCAAAAGTAGTCCATATTCTTCTGTCCTATTTCTACATTCTCATACAAAAATGTGTGTGTGTATTTATTAATTTGTCAATGGTAAGGTTTAAGAGGGTAAAGGGAAAAAAGGAATGAAAGCATTTACATTTTAAATTAGTATCTGAGGAAATTACAAAGTTATGACAAATTATTTCCAAACAAATACTTAGGAGATTGAGTGCTACATTTTATAAAGCAATTGAATTATATGCCATAGTTCATGTCCAGGAGGGGACATTGCAGATGCATCTCAAGTAAGATAGAAATTAGTTATTAATGGAAGTATTATTACTTATTATTAGCAATTATGTTTCATGCTAAGGTGAGTAAAGTTCATGTCACAAATGGAGCCACATCTCCTGGAGCAAGACAGACTGCTGCTATTTTTTTCTGTTTGACGATCAGCGATAAACAGAACCCATCAAATTATCAGAGGGAAAGCTGAGGCACTAAAGGTTCTGGAGGAAACAGAGAGCAGAGTTTTGTCACACTGAGAAATACTTAACTCTAACCTGCTTAAGAGATTTAGACCCTCCAGCAAATTTAAATGAGGGTGGTCATATCAGCATCATTGACTTTCAGTTGAACTTGATCTTCTTGACACCTAGCATTTCTATTTCCATACATTCAGTTATCAGGTAACTCACACTGTGGGATGAAAGTGTAATATAAGATTCTGCTATGAAATGCAAATTTCTGGACTTGTGGTATCTTCATCCTCAAATGAAAATCAGTCTCAAGAATGTTTCACCAGTAGGGCTCATATAGCAGTGCAGGAATTCTGGAACAGGGTGAAATTATTGATACAAAAAATCTGAATATTAAAGCACAATACTCACATTTCTCTGGCCTTGTAAACAAAAGATCCTGATTACCTGTGTAGTCTTCTATAATGACTAGAAGAGAAATAAATAAATGAAAATCCACATGCTGGCAAGCTGAATGAGCTATTACCAGAAGATGGCAGTGATGTCTTTTTGCAGCTGTAGTCACCATGCCATTTACAAGAATAACCTAATTGCTGTACAGTTATATCATAGTAAAAAAGGGACATTGCTACAGTCAAAACAATTACCTCCTGGTATCTTTATCGGTATATCTAATGTAGTACAATTTCTTAGTAATTTTTAGTTCAGTTTTCTTTTATGTTTAGACTATGGTTGTTTTGGAAATCAGCCAAGATCTAACAGCATGTATAATATTTTATTTGTAGCATTATCAACAATTTGACACACCTTAAGTTCAATTATTATTAGAAGAATCTCATTGGAGGCCATTTTCCCATCACTCACTAGAGCTATGAAACCTGTATTTGCTTCAGCTTTTTTGCTAATTTAAAGGTTCTTTGAAATAATAGCAGAAAATGTAGCAAGGGAAAATTTATTATAAGCAAGAAAAAATATATTATTGCATCCACATCATAGCTTTCTGTGTAAATTCTAAGATGTTAGACCACAGTGTGTTATATTTGAGGGGAATTCCCTAATCTCAGCATAATTATGCTGCACTTGCAAAATGCCTTTAATTTCATGTAGCAATGAGAGCCTCACAGTCATTCTCTATCCTGGATGATGCAAGGAGCTATATAAAGAGAAAACCAGGGTTTCTGCTTTTAATTTCATAGGTCACAGGATTATACCATCCCAAACTAGACAAATGAGTGATTTGTGGAAGATATGTGATGCCTTTTGCCATAAAGCCTGTCACCCCTACACACTTCATTGTCTCATCAAAAATGAGTGTGTCTGCTACTGCCAGTGCTGCCATGATCCAAAGGCCATTCAGATCAAAGGTGCTGCTGCTTATCAACAATTCAGCAATAATAAAACCATCTGCCCATTTCATTTTTTTAGCAAAATGAAGGCTTTTTATTTTAATTGTACCATGAGCCTAAACACTGTTATTGGCAATAATACTGCCTTAAATGCCTTTTTCTTTTCCAGTTACAGATTCCCTAAGCTCCTTATTGCTATGTAAATGTGAAAACCCCAAACCTTAGCAATGGATTGGAACCACTGATTCTCCTAAAGTCCCCTAAGCAAACTGAACACTGAGCTGCCATGTCAAGCCTGTTAAGTCATTTGAAGGAATTTGGGAAGTCAGCACACTGGGGTAATTTCCTGGCAATTCATCTATAATGTCTACTGCCTGTTCCAATTTTTGACACATAGATATATTATACTCAACTGTGACCAGCCTGCATAAACCGTAAACTCTCTTGAAAATAGAGAATGTGAAGAAGTAGGCTTTCTTAGTACTTTTAGAAAGGTAGATAAATCATATCAAACTTGAAATAACAGATGACCAGCTTTTGAATGGCTGAATACCTGTGTATATTTTTATCTAAGAATGGAATGTAAAATATGTTAACAATGTAATTAGATTAATATTTAAAATCATTTCAGAGTGCTTGCCAAACACCTAAGTACCTGAAGCAATCTTCAACACATGACTCAGTTTCATGTTTACCAAAAACAAACTTCACCCATTTATTTATAGAAAATTACTTAAGTTCTTTCTAAAGTGTGTTTGATTTTTACTCGAATTTTCAGATCACTTGTGGAAGTCCCATTCCTGGAAGTCTTCAAGGCCACGTTGGTTGGGGTTTTGAGCAACCTGGTCTAGTGGAAGTTGTTCCTCCCTGGCCATGGCATGGAACAAGATCTTCTAGGCCCCTTCCAATCCAAACTAATCTTGGAATCTGTGATTCTATGAATTTAGCAGGTAACTGGCACATGTTTTAAATTATGTCGTTTTGTGGAAAAGATAGATGTGTCCAATAGATGTGTTGGTGGGGTTTTATGGTAACAGGGAATGGAAAGGTTTTAAAAGATCAAGGGCATTTAATGCAGAGATGTAGGTCAGCTGAAATTTAAAGTTCATGGAGTACTCTGAAGGCTTTTGAATATATCCCAGTAAGAAATCTGTGAGTAGGACTTCAGGTCCTACTTGCCATGTGGAAATACTTTCTTTCTTATCATGGTGTGGTGCTGAACTCCAGAATCCTTATATCTTTTTCCTTTCATTATTGTCTGAAGATGTGAAGTTCTGTTAGGCTCTTCATCCCCAAATGACAGGCATAACGCATGCCCATGGAAATGGATAAATATCAGTTTTGATACGCTACATCGTGAATTTAAGAAAAATCATAGTGGATATTTTATTTTTAAAGGTGAACAGAGTAGCTCAGTGGATGAAAGAAAGCTCTTTTAGAAAGCTAAATATGTCCACTGTATCTGAAAAGAGAAGAGTTTCCTTTACAAATGGATTCCTCAGCCTATTAAAACTAATATTTTTTACCATAACTAGGGTTTTTTCAGATCTCAATTCAAGATCTTTTACTTCCATCGTAATACAATGAGTGAAACCACAGAGATTGCCATCACACAGACCAAAGTCTGGTGATGAAATCTAAAGTATTGTTTCCTTTTTATGTTCTCACTCCTTTAATTTTCCAACCATGTGCAAATTTTACAGTTTGTGTATAGAAAGGATATTTTCTAGATTTTGAGGGGTTTTTTTAATGGAAAAAAAAGAAAACAGTCAATATTCTACTGAAAACAAATATTTATTTATATCCCTTCTCCACTGAGATAACCGGAACACCTCATTCTGGATAATTCTGTAATTTCTTTTCTTTTTTTATAAGCCCGTATTCATACTAACCTCCTTGCAACTGTCAGTAAGTGATGTAACTTAAAAGAAATATTTTGGCTGTTACGTATAAACTAAGATCAGATCAAAATACTCTCTGGTTAGGATTATTTATACCAATTTCTACTGTGACTTTGTCTATTAAAACAATCAAATGCAAAGTTCATTCTCTAATGACTGAAGAATTGGATTGTGCAGTAAATAAAAAATTGGCAGAGCAGAACATCTGAGCTGCAGGCTATAAAGAAAAAAGAAAAATAGAAAAAGTCTCTGATAAAAAGAAAAGGAGTGACTGAAGAACCATTTCTACATTTTGGAGACCTCTTGAAAAAGGGTGACCCTGGTAACTGGGCAGACAAAGAACACATTATTAATGAGCATTAACTTCAGGACTGCAGCCAAGGCACAGATATTAGAAAATGAATAAAGCACTAAAAATCTCTTTCTACATCAAAACTGTGGAAATATAATGGCAAATTAATTAAGAGGAGCTGTAGAATCATGTACTACAATCTTGTCAATTCACAAGCTAAGAAATGTTGTATGAGGTCAAGATTTGGATGCAAACCCCTGTTAGGAACAACCAGATCAACAAAGTCCAAGCTTCTTAGACTAAAGGCCAAACACATCATTCAATAGTATCAAAGGGCTGACATCCTCTTTTTGGACAGAGTCCATTATATTTTCTTTAGGTAGCTTAAACACAGAGCAGAGAGTTGAAAGCCTAAGTGAAGTTTTCTAGTGAAAATCCATGTGCACTGCAGGAAAATAATTACTTCTTATAGTAAGAAAAGGGGTAAAGAAAGAAAAAAGTCAAAAGCTGAAAATGATAAATTCTCGGTGGTGACTGAACATTTCAAAAATCGACTGCAGGACCTCAAAAGGTGGGACAAGCTTTTCAACATGAGGCTGGTTTGGATTAGAAAGTATATTAAGAACATACATAAATGTAAAATCTGTATTTTGAAAGAAATAATTATACAGGATAGAACTATGATGACTTGTGTTTTGTTAGAACTTCTCACACTTAAATTAACCTCTAAAAGCTTTGAACTTGTTTTCTATGCTCATCGCTTACCAATGGGACTAGAAAGAAATGCCTCTAGAGGGAAAATGTTAGCATTTTTAGACACTGCCTGTGGACCTACCTTCCAGATGTTCAGTGTTTTGAAGAAGGTTGAGATGTTTTGATGATTAATGTGGAAATGTTACCCATCCTCATTATCGCTACTCTCACTCTCTAAAAATATGAATGATCACAGGATCATCTCACATAGCTTTGAGTTCAATAGGGAAGCTATAGGTGGTTTACAATCCAAACTCTGCTAAGACTCATGGTAAGGCATTTACTGAGGTGATT